>NC_068357.1:25763165-26018046 GCF_020536995.1 Dreissena polymorpha
AAAATCTCCCCAAAGACACCAAGTACTGGTTGTATGGCCAGGGAACGGACTCGAGAGCGTTTCAAATAAGTAGTTAGTACTTTAAATGCAATTGAGCTTAAATAAAAAGGTTTAAACTAAATTAAACTCTGAAACATATCTAAGCCAATATTACAATTGGATCATGTGTAGTCAAAACAAAAGGTCCTGTCTGTTTCCGTTTGTGTTTAACTTGAACTCGGCTGTGCGCTAAATTACAATTATAGTGTTTTTTTTAATTTGTAAAATGTGTCGCCTTATTTACAACGCTTTCTAAGTTAACACTATAAAATCCAGTAATAACCAAACTTTATACTTTTAAATGTGTTGTTGATGCCTTGAATAAAAGGTTGGAATACTTTCCGTTTAAAACATGTGGAAAAAAAAACACCTGATACTCCTTGGAGATTGATTGTTAAAAAACCTTTGTATGGATATAGATCCTGTTCATCTTGAGATGGTAAAAGAACCTGCTCATCCCAGGGGGACTGTTCTAGACTATTTATTATGAAACTAAAATACCTAAGGTTTCGTTCGCCGATTTGCTGATTTAAGATCAGGGTCATATTCTTAGGTCAAATGTTTAACACGTGTATAGCTTGGTATAACTATTACATGCATTGAATGATTTTAAAACAATTTGGCATAAAGGTTAACCCATTTCAATCGATGTTTTACACACATAAACAAAAATGTCTTCGTAATCAAGGTAATACATATAGGTTAAGATGGCTCCCTTTTAAAACAATAAGTCAAACTAGATTACAATATTACTTACATAATAGTCATGTTCTAAACTTCTCGTGCAGTAAATTATCTGTAAACATATTGCAAAAAAGTCTTTTGTATATGGGACTGTGATTCACGCAATATCTATACGGCTAAATTTAATACCAAGAACTTACTTCGAGTTCAAAGGTCTCAAAATAAAATGTCATAGGACAACTTTTACTTGTTATTGTTGCTTCAGCGACGGATACTGAAAAATTTGGTGCCAATGTAAACCCACTCTAGGTGGTGTCATGGAAAAGGTCATACTATCATGTCAGAGATCTAATGGGAGCATTTCTATAGCCAAAATGCTAGATGAATTCCTGAATAACTTGACACGTGTTAAACTATATCATGTCATGTGTTAAGCAAAATAATCAATGGCTACATTAAATGTGTAAGTAATAATTTCAAGTAAAAGCTCGAGTCAACTTTTTTTATGTCCCCTCCCCGCCACTATAGTGGGGGACATATTGTTTTTGCCCTGTCTTTTGGTTTGTGTGTTTGCTTGTTTGTGTGTTTGTTTGCGTCAAACTTTAACATTTGCCATAACTTTTGCAATATTGAAGATACCAACTTGATATTTGACATGCATGTGTATCTCATGGAGCTGCACATTTTGAGTGGTGAAAGGTCAAGGTCATCCTTCAAGGTCAATGGTAAAAAAATCAAAGCGGCGCAGAAGGGGACATAGTGTTTTCTGTTGTAACCAAGTTCAGAAACTGTCATCAACGATGACACATCAGGCGACATGAACAGACTCTCGTTTTGCTTTTAATTCTTTTGTAGAAATATGTTGAATCATTATTGACATTTTGACCAAACGAAAATTATTTCCAAAGATAGAATAATATTGCATGCTACCGTCGTATTACATGACATTCAATAATCCACTCGTTAATAATTGTATATTGTTAAATTAGGTATCGGTGTTGGTGCCATTCTTGTAGCAGGGTATGATCAATTCGGTACATTCGAGAGGATATTAAAACGTTTGCCACTGTTGATACATCTAGAGTGTTACCATCCATGTGCATAAGGTATGAACAGCACGGTCGTACTTGCGAAACTTGTTATTGTACACTTAAACTTTTGCACGCTTAAAACTCGCCATACATTTTATAAGCAAGAATGCATATGTTCTGAACTATTTTTGTTTGTTCATATTAAAGGTTCTTTTGTTAGTATGCTCTCTGAGTTTTTGAGAATAAAGTTGCTATTTTGCGTTGTGTCCGATTCTTATTTTCAACGTAGGTCAGTTTGTCGGGTTTGATACGCAATACCATAATAAGTATATACTAAGTCCGGCGTCTGTCCTTCCATTAATTGGCTCGTTTCCGCGCGACTTATTATATAAAACAAAAGGTCTCGAATTCGATAAAAAGGTTATACTGCAATATCCTAGCGCAATTTGCAATATATATATGCATGTAATCAGGTCGGTTAAGGTCAAATTACTTTGTTGGGAGGTGTTTGCCGTAAGATAGGCGAAAGTGTAAATACTTAACTGTTTATTGGGTAATCAAACTAGTGCGGAAATTAAGCAGCCAGGGTCGATTACGCAGCTGGGTACTGAAAAATTCGAACCATTTCAAATATCAAACTAGGGTTTACTACCCAACTTGGTATTATGTATTTAAAATTTAGCGGATATCGATTCCAGATCGAATTTCCAGCTGGTATTGTGTATTCGACATATGGAGAATATCATTGCGACGTATTGTTAATATCGAGACAGAGTTTGAAAGCCCAGTTGGCTATTGGGTATTCAAACTATAACGACTTTAAAGACAGCGTCGAATACGCAACTTATTGTTGTGTATTATAACTTAAGCAAATATCGAGCTAATATTCAATAATCACCTCAATATTGAATAGGAGGATATTGCGTATCGAACTTAAATAAATTTCGATCAATTGACAAATATCAAGTTGGATATTTGATATTCAAACGTTTGCGCATTACACAAGGAGTCGATTTCCCAGCTGGAATTTTAATACTCAAACTATTGCAAATATTAATCAAAAACAAATACTCAGCTGCATATGGGGTATTTAATTTATATAATATCGATCCAGAAACCGTATTTTGAATAAATATCAATGGTACACTTTTAGAGTTTTACTTCAGCAGGTCTCGATTCGTATGGCGATATTTTATCATGTACAATTACGTTGCTTAAATAATTTTTATTTTAGGACTGATCATCTGCATACTATCATACCAGAAGTCAATCGGAGGATCAGAAAGTATTGAAGGAAACTATATGATGCATTGGAACAACTTGTCAATGAGGCAAAAATCCATACGCTGCTTTTTTACTATTCCGGACATAACAATCAGAACAATTGCCTCGATATTACAAATAACTGTCATTTTGATATGAATGTGTTACCAGAAATGCTCTCTAACTCTCTGAAAGAAACAAGCATTTTGCAATAACAAAGACAATGGTATTTTTAGATTGCTGCTATCCAAAATTTGTTCAAATGTTCAAAGGGAACTTAGACCAAAAAAAGATGATTCAGATCAACGCATGTGGACCAAACAGTCAAGCGGTTGTCGACCAAAGGAGAATCGAGCTTTTTCACAAAATGCATTTTAGAGGCTTTAACGATGACAGCTAACGGGGGGAAATGCAGACTACCAAACTGTACATCAAAATGCACAATTAATGATGATTACATCACAGCTGAACGTTTACTTACCTTTATTGAGCATCATGCAGAAAACTTGGAGAGTAAACAAACACATTATCATGTAAAGAACGTAACTGCGCGAGACGTATATCTGGCTTACAATTATCATTTTAAAGCACAATTAAATTTTGAGTTTCAGGTTCACGTCACACCTTTTGTTAACACGCCTGATCCTTGTCCTTTCAAAACAAAAGTTGTAGGTTGTACCTGACTGTTTAGAATTATGTCGGGTGAAAACACGTTTATGGCAAGAATATTTAGGTATGTATTATACTATTAATGTGTTTATTTAATGCGCTTAGACTTATGAACGAACACAATTTTGATACTATAAACGGTAATGCGAAGATCAGTAACAGCATTTGTTCACCTGATGTCAAAGATAAGATCCCTTTTTTACATTATTTCAAGAAAAAATGTTTTTTTTAAATGATCATGCAAATTTTGTATACCTACTCGGCGATTAAAGGCCGCCCTGCGTCGTTCTCCGCCCGGTGCTTTGTCCGTTTGAGTGTCAATGAATATGCAAAACTATATCAGTCTATTAGCGTCATACGTACATTAGAGAGTGTCGTTATATGTAGTTGAAATATTTATTCCCACCGTCTGTCCGCCCAATTGTGTTTGTCAGTCGTCTCTTCGATGGTCAGATAAAAAAACTTGAGAAGAACATATGGAAATGTCAAGACCATGTGAATTATAATAAAATAAAAATAAATATTGTAAGTCGAACACCTCAAATTTATAACATCAGGGAAGTGCTATACAAATAAATACAAATGTCTCAGGATTTTGTCACCATTTCTTTCACTAGATAGCAAACGCCTGGTTTGGGCATTTCATACAATTAAATATACAACTTGATCTTAATACTGTTTTGACAAAAGAGCTTTTTGTTTGATTGTAAAACGGTAAACAATTTCAATCGCAAAAAGAATGCGATTCAAAATTGTTTATTTATATGCGTTGTAATAGGCAGAGGACTTCACTTGCTTGCATATTTCTTAATAACAAATTATAGTTTAATTCATAATAATTTGACAAGTCTCCAAACATTGGTTTCATAACAATGTACATTGCCACCCTGCTGTTATATTAGTTTGTCAGCTAATAATCAGTAAACTGCTCCTTAAAAATATGATGTCGCTGTGGACCAATAGAGTTGAATACTCTCCGGCGCTGGCAATTATTCCTTAAACTAAACATTATATAAGAAAAAAAATGTACTTAGTATATCTGTCTTCGGTATTTTAATTTCATACACAAGCTCGAAATGCGATCAAAATACTAACACACAGCTAAAATATGTTTGACACGATAAGTTAGCGACTTAGGTTTTATGAACAATTAAAGTCGGCAAACTTTCCTTAATTTATTAATATCTCAAAGGCATCACAATTGGAACTTGACACACTTTGCTTTTGTATTATTCATACATACCAATGGAGGACCCTTGGGTGCATACAATGTACATGGATTTTGTATAACAATGCGTTTGATCTATCTTGACAGTATGGTTGAAAAAATGTTTTGTTCATTAAATAGTATAAAGTTTTTATAACTTTAGTCAGTATAAATACATTTTGTAAGAGAATGCCTCATGCATGTTTCTAATCAATAGTATATGCCGTTCTTTTCATTTTCAAACACAGACAACTTTGCAAAACTCAACAAGTTGACACTTATTGATAACTTACTAAAGAAAGCAGACGTACTAAAGAAAGCAGACGTGCTTTGTATCGAATGCAAAACAGAAGACGCCGTTCAAGAAATAGAGCATATAGACGACCTTCCAAGAAAACATTTTCTGCAATGTAGACTGCGTAAAATCGAAATGATCGATATTGGCAAGCCTGTTGCTGTCTTTCTGAAGACGTTTATCTTTATTCCAACACAGTATCAGGTAAACAGCGTCAATAAATTGATTCGTATTATATGCACAAAGAGCATGTGTCCCTTCCATAAATAAATGACTTGCGAACGTAAACCGGAATTTCGTTTCTGATTATGTTTGTTACATTCATTTTATTGCATGCTTATTAATCAATTTCAATTGTTGAATTCCGGTTCTTATCTCGCGAACATTTTGTGGAGATGTATTTCGGTTAATCAAATAAAATTGAGAATTATAATTATCTTTTCACAATATTTCGTGTTTTCTTTTCTGTACAATCACACAAGTTTTCCAATCTCTCGGACATCTTCGAAATTAGCTCCAAAGTTCTATATACTTTTCTTCTTAGTCGTAGGTTACAGGATCCTTAATTTCCTTATTAAAGCTATGCACGCTACAATATAAAATGTCCACGTGGCATCAGTTGACCATTTCAATGCGCATACAAAGTAATAAGAATATTTTCGATAATAGGTTTCAATGCTGAACATGTTATCTAATCATGATAATTCTTTACATATATAATTTACATATTTCTTAACATATATAATTTACAGATTTCTTTACATATATAATTCTTTATATGTATAATTAACATAGTTTTTTACATGAATAATTTATTTGTAAGTCTTCTGTGTCGAAACTCATGTGCTTTGTGATTTTTATAACATGTGCACAGTTTGTGTAAGGAAGATTCCTGGCTTTGAACAAAATCGTGTGGTTTGAGCACATTAAAACTCTTATTATCTATTGAACGTTTGTGGTTATTAAGCTTTTTAATATATTTCAGAAGGCACTTACATTGGATGAGGTTGAATCATGTTTGGAAATGCTCAAAAGTGTCTATCACAACGGTTTACTTGAAGCTTTGTGTATTGTTACACAACGTATGAAAACCGATAAAGTAAGTTTTAAAACATTTATATTGTAACCCATTCAGTATTAATACTTAAACATTTGTGGAATCCTTTCTGCAATAATATTGGCCTACAAAATTAAATGTTATTACGAAGAACGGTATCAGGTAAAAATAAAACTTCACTCAAGTGTTTTCTTATCCTGTAGCTTAAAAGTGATGTCCACTTATCGAAAATAAATGTTGTTTTACATCTCGGTCGATACTCAGACGTTTGTCTCATGTAATGACAATTCGTAACATTCCTTAACAGGAACTCGCAGGAATGATAGGAATGCTCGCTGTTGCCACTTGAGTTACACTTAGTTTATTAATCATATTCGACTATCACAGTAATTTCGCGAACCATGCTTGTTTATATAAATCATATGTTTAATTCTTACATGTAGTTGTGCGGAAAGGAAAAATAATTATATTAAATAATTATATATGCCGGTAATTAAAATTGTTGACATAAGATGTTGACGCCAGTGGTATTAATAAGAGTCACGTATAATTAATAAAAAAAGTTACTGATTGCAACAATTTTCGCTTGCTGGTATACTTGCATTCTCACGTTGTTTTAGTTGATTCCAGATAATAGGTAAATGTTATTATACCCGCATTTGTTTTGCGTTATAGCTCGTAATTTTATTTCGAATACATTAATCTTTCAAAACTTGTGTTTTTATTGTGAAGAAAATAATAATTATTGAATGATATGTGTTAAACAAAAACTATGTATTGTTTAAATCAAGTGGTCTGCGTATGCAGCATATCAATGAATTAACAGATTATTGAATACTTAGTACTTCATACAAATCAATTACAAGTTTTATGATTTCAAATGTAGAAACACAAATATGTTTATATCTTCCAGCTGTGTGGGCAAAGATTGAAAATCACGTGTGAGAATATTGAACTCGAAGGTGTTAGCAGCATTGCTACCATGTCCTTTGTCAAGACTTAGGTTGACCGTAACGAGAAAACTAACGAGTGCTAATGTATGGCGAAATAAGCGAACATTCAACACGAGTATGTGGTTATGTTCATCGTTTATGATCAGTGAATATCGATTTAATACCCGTCCAATATAACAGCTTTATGAACAATGCGGTTATTTAGTTTGACGAGTTCTTAGCTGACATGCTATATTGGACGAGCCGATAGGCGGATCCGAGTTGAGTATTCCAGCCTTGCACGACTGCATATATATCACATTTTTGTGCACAACGTTGTTAAATAAATTGTTGCCATACTCGTGTAATAGTGTCAAATATATACATGAATATGTTGAACGGCCTCGGGGTGCAAATGAGAACATTCAATTTGGTAAAAATGAATAAACAGATGTGATTTAATAGGTTGGTAATGTGAAGACGTTTTTTTCACGCGCTGTTTCGACTCAGAAACATCGAGAGAAAAATATACTACTCAAAATTTGCGAAGGATCACTTTTTATTATCACATTATCTTCAATCTCGGATTACGTTCATTTTAAATTGTTATTTTGCAGGTTTTGATATTAGAATGTGTGTTTTTCATTTTATTTTTATGTATTGATTTATCATTGATGCGTGACGCTGGCTGAATCTAGCTAGGGTTGAACTGCAAATTACACATACTATAAAAAGTGATTCTTAGCAAATTTTGAATAGTATATGTCACTTAAAATATTGCCTTTGGAATTATTCAGATACAACGATTGATACCTTACATTTGCATTTTTATATAGTTATGTGTATAAAAATAAATCTTTCATCCAACCTTAACTAAATCCATTTATTTTGTATCCTTATATTAAAAATAATCCAATCGATTCCATTTTATAAGCATAAATATTGTTCCAGAAAATGTAATGGTTGGGCTTGTCATAAGGGGTTTGTGAACACCGCTCGTTTGTATGTAAATGAAACGGGGTTGTACTTCAATAAAATTGATCTCAAAACGCATGTCTATCGGAAACTCGGATACTGACGTAAGACTCTAATATTCGCAGTTAATAAATGTAAATAGGGAAATATGTCCAATCTTATTATTCGTTTTATTTACCTTTCATTAAGAAGCCATACCATAACAATAATTTTACTGACGTGACACGTGTAATAAAATTTAGCTTTAGCTGATTATCATTACATAATACTTATTTTATTTTGTCATTTTTCACAAGAATCTGATAAGCCATAATGTTAAAAAAAGATAACCTATACATACTTTGTAATAGTTAACTCCCTTGTTTAACCTGCTGACTCAGGTTCCCTAATCTATTTTTATATTAGCTCTGGAATTTGTTAGATCCCTTCGTTTCAAAACACTTAGAGGTATATTACTTCAAAATGCATATTTTTCTAATATAATGACAATTTTGGCTAAGTTGTAATTTCTTGTGTAAATCTGTACTACTTGTTTTGTCACATTTGTTATCAGTTTGTTGCAAATAAATCAATAATGGGAACTGTTACTGATAAGCCATCTTTGAAAAAAAAACTACAGAGTTCCCCAGTACAAAGATCTTGATTATTGATTATTGGTGCGTTTTATAGCTGAATGCACGTAGAGCTTGCATATTTTATTAAAAGTATTTTGGTTTTGTTCAATTTAAATAATATTGTTGATTTGAGTGTTTTTATTATATTTTGATCTATGAGCAGAGATTATATTTTTAACCAGTCAAAATGTCTGTAAATGGACTGTTCTGAGGGAAAATAGACTGTTCTGCCAGTGCTCTCAGAACTGTATAAAATCAGCTGTTTTGGCTGATTTAATCACTTCTTGATGCTTTCTTTAAAAGGTAAAAACTCTTAGTAAAAGGTGGGAAATTTTATAAATAAATAATAAATTAAACTCTAAATTATTATTAGACCAGCATCAAGCCATTTTGGCATTATTTTCCAAATTATTCTCATCATTTAGCTAATTTTTATTTGGCATATTCTAAATTAGAATGACTCTTTTGATTGAAATAACGTGTGTAAATTCTTCTTCTTTTTTACATTTGAGTCACTGGAGTTTCCCACTCTCCATAAATTGTTTTCTTTAGATTAAGTTAGACTTATTTTCTAAACTAAATTTTTGAATCAACTTCTAGATAAACAGTAACTAATATTTATATCAGTTTTTTGACAGATTGTGAACTTCTTTTTACATTCATTAAGGTATTTGCTGTATTTTGTTTATTTTTACCGATACTTTGATTCTTTAGACTTGGCTTGTACCTGTTCTTAATTCTCTGCCATTGTTCTTCATTTTCCTAGTTCTTATAATAACAGTTAGTTATTTCGTTAAAGCTGCTTTGGTTTTCACTTATAGATTAATTCTTTGAGTGTATTCAGGCTTATCTGACTGGACGCCTTAAGTTAATTGAATTACAACCAGTCAGTGGTGTCATCCTGACCGGAAATAAACGTTCTTTAATTAGACTCGATAAATATTTCCGTATTACAAAAGTGCCCACAAAGTTACATAACTCGTAACCGTCCCGTGACCGGTTCACTGCGTAAGCGAACGAGACCGCACTACCACACGTCCAGATCAGTTTGAGCTTGAAACTGAACGTATAGGATTGTGCCAATTAGTAACTTTTTTGATAAGTGTTATTACACAATTAATTTCTTTCGTCTGTTTTCGCTCCGTGAAATAAAAAACTTTAAGATGAGTTGCAATATGTATGCATTCGATTGCACGAAATATCTGTTAAAATTACCATGTAAGTTAATGACGCACTATTTGTACATGACCGTGGGTACTGAATCTTTTCAAATAGGCCAGACGCGTATTACTTATACTGTTTTTTCTCTGTGATTTAACATAACACAACTTTATTTTTGTGTTTTTGATATCACTTTTAAATTCCTTGCAATATGTTTCGCTTTATACTACTAGTCGGGTCATTATATGAAAAAATACCACCTAACCCCCGAACAATTGCTACAAAAGGTATTTTAACTGATCCTGGTAGGGTAGAATGCCCTTAATAACATATCAAAAGTTTACCAAAATCGGACGCCAAAACCTATTAATGATGATAACTATGTGACTATCCACTCAAATTTCATTACTTTTGTGTCTTTACTTAGGTTTCGGGGCTCGAATAACCCATTAAGACAATAAAAACTAGAAGTGGCGCGGCAGGGGCCGACGCGTATCCCCACGCCGCATAGATGTTATATTAAAAGGCAATTTTGGGTGGACAAGGCCTATGTTGGTAGGGCCCCGAGGTGCGTAATGTGGACATGGATGGTCGACATAGACAGTGTTGTCATAAGATATTTTCAGTTTTAATTTGAAGTCAGTGGTGAATAAATGAAGAAGTTATGTTTAAACCAAATTTTGGGTACGAAACAAATTTAGGTACGAAAATTTTGGGTATGAAAAAATTATGCCAAAAAAAATGGGGTAGGAAAAAAAATTTGGATTAGAAAAAAAAATGGGTACGAAATTTTTTTTGGGTCGAACAAAAAATTGGGTACGAACAAAAATTTGGGTACGACGAACAAAAATTTGGGTACGAAAAAAATGTGGGTTCGAAAAATAAATTGGGTACGGAAAAAAATTTGGGTAAAAAATATTTTGGTACGAAAAATAATTTGGGTACGAAAAAAAAAGCGGGTACGAAACAAAATTTGGGTACGAAAAAAAATTTGGGTGCGAAAAAAATCGGTACAAAAAATTTTGGGTACGAAAAAATATTTGGGTACGAAAAAAAATTGGGTACGAAAAAAAATTGGGTACGAAACAAATTTGGGGGTACGGGGAAGTAGTACCCGTGGACCTTTCGATAAATTTGAAAGTGGACGGGAACCAAGCTGCTTTTACCTCTATCAATGGCCCTGGGGTGGGTAATGTGGACATGGATGGTCGAGATAGACCCCGTTGTCATAAGAGATGTTCAATATTAATTTGAAGTTTATTGGTGAATAAATGAATAAGTTATGTTAAAACAAAATTTTGGCTGGGCGTGGTCGGCCACTATCGCTTTCTACACGATTAGCACTAGAACCTTGAAACTTACACACATGGTAGCTATGAGCATATGTGCGACGGTTCACTGATTGGAATTTTGATCTGACCCCTGGGTTAAAAGTAATTATCATGTGCGTCGCATGTTGTTAGTAAAATAAGCTTTTTACCCATTTTACCCATTTATGTACCCATAACTTTTGACCCAGGGGTCAGATCAAAATTCCAAATAGTGCACCGTCGCACATATGCTCATTGCTACCATGTGTGTAAGTTTCAAGGTTCTAGTGCTAACAGTGTAGGAGGATATAGTGTCCAGAACAGACGGACAGAAAGCGGAGATCAATACAATATCCCCACGCTTTTAAAAGCGTGGGGATAAATATGTTAGTCTTGTACGGAACAGAGAACTCTCACATGGCGTCCAAATGACCGCTAACACAATGACCTAAAGTGCATAACAAATGACTCTAACGTGCTATTCTTTTTTCGTAGTTTTATAATTAATAGTTTTTCATGTTTTGTTTTAAATTTTAATACCCAGTAAAACCCTGTATACAAACTTCCGATATTGAAGCTCAACCGTCATAAACAACAAAATATCTATACAGACCACTAGTGTACAAACATATCAGACCTGCATGTGCTAAACACAGCCTCATACTTGTTTCTTTAAAGGTTGTGTCAACAACGCCAGTATATTTGGCCCATATACAGAAGTTTTGAGATTTGAGAAACATGCAGCGGATTTTGTGGAACCTAATGTCCTGGGTAGTGATATAGACTTGTTGGAGATGTCTTTTCTCTTTGTCGCCGATAATGTTGACCACAATATTATCACCATTGACGTCAACGGTACTTTTCATGGGATGTGTGTCATTGTATCTATCACCCCCGGAACACGGACGAACTACTTTCTACTTCCGCGAAAACATACCTCAGAGCTGAACACTAGAAATAAGACAAAAATTCCTATCCTTGAATACCGGTTGGCAAGACATGTTTGTCATGAGGTAGTATTTGGGGACCTGCCGCGATTTATAGATAATGACGAGGGGTTCGATATTTTGATGGAAGTCTCCTTTAGCAGGGAATGATGCATATTTTGCATCAGGGAAGCCAGCACCTTGGGCAGTCGTAAGTCAAATTCATGCCTATGATCAATATGTACTCTGGGGACAAATTGTGCATTATGACAACATACGACTTTGTTTGCAACCTTGCCATGAAGCACAACCTTCCCAGCATTGTAACGTTTGATGAATCTTTTTATTGTACGGCTGCCGAAATCATCATTGATGTGCCACAAAGTAGTTTCCTAAAAAACATTGCTCTGATGTCGGGTTGCTTTTATACACTCACGAACTTGCTGGGGGCCATTGAATCCCTCATGGAAGGAACCGGTCTCAAAACATACTTGAGACTGTGTATGGGGAAAATACATGTGTGCACATTATGACAGGGAAAGCTGTCCAGAGGGCTTTGTGGGGTCAGTTTCTTGTTGACAAGTGCCTACACAGCCAGCTTATAGCCGAAATGACCCAGGAAGATCCCGAGATTCAGATACTGCTGGATCAGGCAGAGGAGTTGTACTCTTCCCTTCTTAAGGGCGAGACGACGTTAGCTGATTATACATGTTCTGAGATTTTGATCAAACTCGAGACGGCTACAGAGAAGAAGAAACATGAACTTGCCAATGCATCAAAGACAAGCCAATTATGGCTGAATTATCAGCTTATGGTAAGCATGACAATGATGTTGATCAAGGCAGATCTTACTGGATGTTGGCTGATGCATTTGTAGGCAGTATCCGATAGTCTATCCGTCTTTGCTGCAGCTGGGCACTTCAATTATCTGCGATCTGCTTATTGCTATCTTCATCAAATGAGCAGCCTAGAGGAAACGCACTCAGACGTTTATCGAAAGTTCGTTGATGGTTTTCACGTTGTTTGTAGGAGCAATTAGTGCTGGGCTGGGCTAAGCAGGGATCTTGTCATTGAGCAAAAATTGATGAAGACTCTCATTGAGCACAGTGGGTCTAGGTCGCGGCAGTGAGCGACCGAGGAAATGCAAAACCTTTGGACCCTATCTGCACCTGTAACATCCGACTACAACTGTGCAATCCAGGATTTCCGATTACTGGTATATACTACAAGCCCACAACACATAGACTAAACTGAGTTGCGCATCAAAAGATATACTTCTGATCTCGAGAAAATGCAGACACCGATTACAAACTGCTCACCCTACACAGCTGATCCTACTCTAAGAAACATTTCAATGGAATAGTTGCAGGGTCAGATGTGAACGTGCATGCATTTAAGGAGGTTGGGAACAAGATCATAAGCGGTATCATAGGAAATTCGGCATTTGCTTATAAATTTAAGAGAAAAGATAGAGCAGTCAAAACCCTTGGGAATAGGTCCGCTGCTAAGATAGCTAAGGACCGTGCTATTGATCGTGCACTTCTGTCCCAGCGTTTCCTGGTAGTGTCAAAATCTGGAGATCTTTCTCTTGAAGAGGTTTTGTCGTATAAACTGAGTCCCCATCCCTCTTCCGTCTTTGAAGCCAAGACCATACTTCATAAAGCAGACAAGCCTCAGATCATTCAGGCAATTTAAGATCATGCTGAAAACGCATCAAGTGAGGTGGTAATGATCTGTATTCCTGAAACAGATTGTTACGTGTTTGATAGTCGCTCTTTGCTTAATTCATTGTTTACATGGAATGGCGTTATGGACAAGCGACAATGGTGTTGATGGTTACGAAGACGATCCTTCTATCAAAGACAACACACGCCAGGGAAGAGGACAAAGCGTGAACCCTATTGTGAGTTCCACCAAAGAAATAGAATGCTCGTGCAAAAGGGAATAATTTTGTCTCGTGGCAAAAACAAGGCAGGCATGATTGCTCTGATCAGCACAGCTCGTATTAAACGGGTATGTTATGTCGTTGTGTCACCAGGGGATGCAGACGTTGAAATTGAAAAAGCAACTGTGGACCGATCCCGCCATAGCATCATATTAATCGGTGAGGATACAGATTTGCTGATCTTGCCCCTGCATTTCTCTGTAAGGGAAAATAAGACAATCAACTTCCGCTCTGATGTAAACAGCAAAAGGAACGCAAAGTGTATACTATTAACTTTGTTAAAGAACTTTTAGGCGACGAAGTGTGCATTGAGTTGCTCTTTGTTCATGCTAACACAGGTCGAGATTCAACTGTAAGGATTTTCGACATCGGTAAAATGTTAGTTTTATAGAAATTAATAAAACCTGTTCCTATCATGAAGTCATGTGCTAGTTCATTCCTCCTTCTAAACAAGTATCGAGAGGAAATATCAAATATTGGCAAATGCTTGATGGTGGATCTGTTTGGTGGCAAGTCCGATGATTCCTTAGAATCACTGCGCCATAATATTTTCAAGCCCAAAACATGGGCCTTGAAGCATCAACAAATGGTCAAAATAACCTCCTTTTCGCCCTTAAACTAAACTAGTTTTAATTGCATCATAATCAAACTTTGCCACAATGTTTTGGGCTTGAATCTTGGCGACGTGTGATAACCATCCATATCGCGTGAATCACATCTGAGTTATAGCCCTTTGATTTTTCGAAAGTTGCTTAATAAATGTTGTCGCTCTCTTACTAAACTATTTTGAAGTTACAATCATCAAATTTTAAACAATATAACCCAAACCTTTCAACGGGCGTATTTTATGACAAGTTGGCACTTTTCTTTCGGTCGAATTCACATATAGGCGACCCTCATAAACGTGTTTATATTGATAGCCCTTTTTTTAACTACATAGTGTATGTACAAAGTTGTTTATTAAGTGCAAATTCCAATCGCCCTTTGGTTTTATATAATATATTATGCAAACACTCGAACATTCTTGAAGGAAGTAAATAAACTTTAATTTTATCTCCATGTTTGTTCACATGCATTTATCAATCTTTATTTCTTTGTGGAATTTATAAAGCAAGCATCATTCATACATTATATTATATATATGTTTGCGCCGAATTTAGGATTGAATGCAACCAAATAATTACTTTTATTTTCATTATGTTTTGGAATATCTTATAGCGTGTGTTTTAATTTTGATTTGATCAAGCATGCTTTTTACTGTCAGTTCAGTGTAACGAACACTCAACGCGTTTTTTTATCGAAACAGAAGTTTCGATCCATTGAACAGAATTTAGTAAACTAGAACGCAAGATGCGATTTGTGATGGAATAAACCGACCCATCGCTTGGCAGGTGGGTCGAAAGTTAGATGATACTTTTTTGATGCTACAATAGTGTAAATGTAACCTTTTAATTCATACTTTTTATGAATTAATTTCAAAATGCTGACAAATAATCAAAAGAAAAACTACCAACGCACGATCATTCGGCCAAAATGCGCAAAATTATGATTGTTCCTAATGTGAAACTTTCGCTGGTTCGCTGGATATTGTGCGCGTTCAGGCCATCTCTTTAACTAACAATTGGTGCGTATATGCACAATTTACACGTGAGCATTCACCCCCACCTCTCCCTTATATAATTGCATGTCAATATACGTATTAATAAAGGTCTTATATATATTTAATGTCGTAACAACTTAATTGTAAAAGCGCTGTAAGTCGATAATTTTTTTTTCTTATTTGATTGAGTATTATCTAAAATAACTTTGTGTAAAATAATTCTGTGTGCTGCACATAGGCTTCGCGTTAACTTGAATAAACAGAGATATACATCTGGAACACTACACTCTTTCCCTTTAATGAACATGACTACATTGACAATTTAGCGCATCACTTATTGATTTGGAATCTATATATTTTGTATTTTATCATAAAACTTGCATTTTAGCCCTGTCGATTTGTGCGAAAATTTTTCACAAAATGATAAAAGCATGAAACTTTGCAGAAATGGAGTTAAGGTCACAAAAATTACTTTCGTATATGTACCCATCTTAAAAAATCAAAATGGCGCACTTTGGCAGCGATTTTAAAATGGCGGCCATAATTTGTTCATTAAAAATCTTCAAAAAATCATAACAATTATATTTTTTCATCTATTTCAATAAAATTTGGAATACAAATCACTAATAATATCCCCAATCAATAAACGTCTTCAATTGGCAAAAATATAACGACCATCTTAAAAAGCGGCCATTTTGATAATTACTTTTTTCAAAATTGCCAAAAAAAAAATGCATTTTAAAAATTATTTTTATTAATAGTAGGTAATCTCTTTTCATTAAAATTACAAACGCTTACATATTACTTTTAATGTTTATCCTAACACATTATTGTTGATGAATATATCGACAGCTATGGGAAATTCTATTTATGACAGATTTCAAAATGATGATTTTGTGTGTCCAGCAAAACTTCGTTGATAATATTGACCACAATCCAAGCTCCACTACAGCTAAAGGATCATTGCATGGAACAGCGATTTCTCTATTTCAAAACCAAGAAAATGATAACCTAGGTACTGACAAAGAAGGGATCTTTATCAATGAAAACCTGAAAAGAGTCAATATAAAACCATTACCAGAAAGATACTCAAAAGTACCACCTGTCATTGTCCCGAAGGAGCCAGCTGCTGTACCAGTTTTGGAAGGACCATTGATGATCCATTCAGACAATTTCAATTATGCACAAGACTTAGAGTATATGTATATATTATGAGTAGATCTTATAATTTATATAAAAGCATGTAGTATAAAAAATAACACTAGCGCATATAACTTCTTATATTTGCTTAAAGGCCATTTTGCACAGAAATACAAACAAATATTTAAGATCTATGTAGCCCTTACCATTGCTTTGATAATGCAATTCTGGATATAGCATCAAACTTAAGATTTTTATCTGAACATATTTTGTGCTTATATGTTAGCTTAATTGTGCTTAATCTTGTTAATTTACATGTGGCTTCATCATGTACACCAGGAGATTGAAAAAGGTGATGATAGAGGCAAGGATACAATGCCATGGTCTGCCTTCCATGCAAATTTATCTCAGAGTCAGAGACTATTCCTTCGGACATAAGTTCCGTATAACGCTTGTTTCAGGAAGAGGCAAAGTCTGCTGCAATGATTCGGCACTCAATTTCCATTATCAAAGAGTGTGTCAATTTTCTTAATCCAGGCCATATGCCTGTAATGGCATGTGATACAGGCATGTGATAAGCCACTTTATAACCTTGGTGGTTTTCACATATAGATTGCTGCTTTGAGAACGATTGGAAATTGGCTACAGGATAGTGGCTGGGTGAATGCGTTGAGTCAGTCTAATGTTGCATCTGACGGTACAGCACACTCATTCCTTAAGTCATCACATGTTAGTTACATGTGATGACTTAAGGAATGAGTGTGCTGTACCCGACATGCGCACCAGATAACTGCTTGCTCATTACATATTTTGATGCATAAAGCCTATACTCACTTCTAAGACACTGTCGATGATATAGGGGTCAATAATAGTCTCAGTTTTGAGGAGTGGAAAGAAAGAAGAGAAATGGAAAGTCCACAGTTCAAATTCTGGTCACTTACATTGAAGTTTGAACTGATAATTCTTATCTTTGTCAAGTCTCTACGAGAAAGAAATTTTGAGCTGTATAAAGAATCTTTAACCATGTTAATTATCTGGTTCTTCACTTTGGTCCATCCAAATTTCGCTCGTTGGCTCCCTATTCATGTGATAGATATGATTGCATTGGACAGCGTAGAATTCAAGAAGGGTCATTTTGTTGTACAAAAAAACTCACCACGTATTTTCTGCAATAGATATCAACCATGCTCATGAGCGAAACAACAAATAAGTGAAGGGAGAAAGGTGGAGTTATCGGGCTTACAGAGAATGCATCTCAACTTCTACGATGGATGGTATGTGGTCCAGAAATGGCTCGTGTGGTCAATGAGTTTGAGATTTCACAAGAACGTATCAAGCAAGAACAAACTAAAGGGCCGGACATAAAACACCATGAGCAAGTAGAAAGTGAACAGAATTCATTTGTTAAACAAGTCCAAGCAATGGCAAATACTCTTGAGGAAATGAGTAATCCATTTTTGAAAGAATGTGAGGATCTTGTCCTAGGCACGGGTGACATTGCTGATCCAAATGTTGCAAATACAAAAATATTTAACAGATTTGGAAGAATCAATGCCAGGAATATATGGGGGACAGATTGGACAATCGAAGTAAACCACTTTCTGATCCCATAAAACAAAACAAATTACATTTATTCAGTCGTCAAGAATCCAAGGTTGTCGCAGAGGATAAATAGCAAATTAGTTTACTGAAACAAAATGTATCGTTATTTTCTCAGTTGTATATCTTTTGGCAGGCTCGTGATGGTAATCTTGACGAATTCTTTCGACATGAGAATCAAGCGTATCCACATTCTCTTTCACAATTCGGACAGTTGAGACTCGGTTCAAAGTCAGATTTGTTAGTGCCTCTAGAGAAGATCATCACGTCACAAACTACAGTCCTGAGATAGAAGCTTTGATCTTAGAAGGAGCTGTAGTTGTCAAAATGATGAAGCCAAGATTCTGCAAGACGTTCGAAGATTATGCCCAAATCGTGTTTCTTCCTTAAATTGACAGCAAATTGAAGACGTGTAGCAGAGTTGATGTTATATATGGGATGAATATCGCGAACACAGTTTAAAAGCTTCAACTCGTGGCAAGCGTGGACAAGGAATAAAAAGACGTGTTCAGGCAGATTCAGCCATTCCAGGAAACTTGGAATCCTTTCTTCGCATTGATGACCATAAGACAGAGTTATTTATCTATCTAGCCGAACAGTTATCGACATTTAAAGCAACCGATGACAAGAATGTGATCTCGACACTCAGAATGGAAGTTGTATGCAATGGCCCAAGCAAGGATACAAGCCAAATATCACCGTGTAACCACGAAGAGGCAGACGCGCGCATAATGTTACACGTTAAGGATGTAGTACAAACCGGTATGCGTCAAATAATGATCAGAACCGTAGATACAGATGTTGTTGTCATTGCAATATCGATTGTGCATAAACTGAACATACTTAACTTGTGGATAGCATGTAGAGTCGGTAAAAATCTAAAATACATACCAGTTCATGAAATCGCTGCCAATTTTGGACCTTCCATGTCCAGTGCACTTCTTTTCTTCCATGCCTTAAGCCGCTGTGACCAAGTGTAATCCTTTTCTAATCGTGGAAAGAAGACTGTATGGGAAACATGGTCTGTCTTTGATGATGTAACTAATGATTTCGAAACTGGAGTGATAAACCAGGTATCGATAGCATTAATGAATGTACTTGAAACATTGAACGTTTTGTTGTGTTGTTGTATGACAGGAGCAGTGAGTGCATAACCGTAGATGAGGCAAGAAAAGATCTGTTTAATCGAAAAGGGCGTGCAATCTATAATATCCCACCAAGCTCTGCCAAGTTACACCAACACATCAATAGAACGGCTTACCAGGCTGGGGACAGTCACTTAACAAACAACAAGAGCCCCAACCACCTAGCTCCTGTGGTTGGAAGCGCAAAAAAGATGGAATGTGGGAACCTTTCTGGACAACCTAATTAATTACAGCAAGCTTCTGAGTCTTATGCTGAACTCATCAGATGTTGATGCAAAAGTGAAAATTGCTGCCGAGGACGTTGCAAGTGGGTTAAAGCAGCTCTCAGCTGCACAGCTCTATGTTAATGTGGAGGGCAAAATGATAGGAAATGAATACATTTACTTGTACTTTGGACTTGAAATAAATGTTTATTTGATCATGCACATGTGATCTGTGTTTTTACCGATAATGAACTCTTAATTAACCTAAATGTGTTTAAAAAACTATTAAAATTATACCAATCACTTGCTATTGTTATTATGTTTGCAGTGTATGTTTAAAATGGATCGTAATAAATGTTCAAGAGAGATTAATATAATATTTTTCATTGATTTTGACAAATGTGGCTAGAATTTCAAATTTCAAGATGGCCGCATTTTAATTTGATCATATTTATTTTAAATTTGTTTTTTGGTAACATTGATAAGGTTATTTGCATGGTAAATACAAGATTTCAGGTCAGTTGATACACTTATAAACTTTTGATGATTTGTTTAATGTATTTATTGGAAATTTGACGGCCGCCATTTTAAAATGGCCGCCATTCCCCTATAAGCAAATTTTTGAGAGTGGGTCCATATCTGATTTTGTTCAGTATGCTCTTAGCTAGAATTCTGCAAATTTTCATGCCTATATCACAACTTGAACAATTCTGGTGAAAATCTGCACAAATCGACTGGACTATTTGCATCACGCGATGTACTACATTATTTATTTAATACCGCTGTATTTTCTAATGATCAAATGTCACATGTTTAAAAAGTTGTAAAAGAAGTTTCTCATTTCTTGTAATACACGCAGTGAGAAATACTCATTTTACTGAAAATCAATTCCGAAACTACGATTATTCAGCGCAAGCAATGGCATGTCTTACATTTGTTTCGAATGTTTTATGAGTGTTTGCTTTAAAATAAATAGATGTTATTTCTATGATTTCAATCAATATTTCAAATCGTATATTTGCATCATGTACAGATCCTTATCGTTATATGCATGACGCTATTGCGTTAGATCAGCGGAATTGTTCGTATCGCGTGTTGATAACAATCTGCGTTATATGACTTTGAAAAAAAAATTACCATCAAACTTAGACAAATATTCCATAATGTCGTTTGAAATTACGTGTCAAATATTAATAGATCAACAGTACCAGGCTTGCAGGTTAGCTTAATATTACTTCGTATATTTTCACATCCTTGTTAAAAATCACACGTTCGATCTAATATGCTTTTAAGTTTACTTCATTAGTTAGTATCATTTTAAAACATAAAGCAAATCATTGAAAATTGAAATTAAAAGTTATGTCATTGAAAGTGAAATTCTTCTCGTTTACTCGACCATTAGTCACATGATTAAAATAAATGGGATGACATTGTCTTCTAAACAATGGACGTTGTACAACCATTTTTAATAACATGAATTTCAGGTCTTTTAATTTTACTAAACACTTGAAAAAATATTTTAATAAATACAAACGAAACTCATATATTAATATTGCTTGTATCACCATTTTGGAAATATGACATAAACTGGTAAAGGGGGAAATTTAGCGTCAGATTGCTTAATGCCTCGGTCACACTGTCACGAATCAGAGCTACGAATGAGCTACGATTCAATCGGCTACGAATGACTACAAAATTGTCAAAATTCGTAGGCCGCTACGATTTCAGTACTGAGCACAACGATGTGAGTACGGATTTCGACGAATCTACCATCAAAATGTTTGAAAACGAACAAGGAAAGGTACGGACTGCTACTGATCGACGCGATTTAGTACGGAGCGCCAAGAATCGGAACGATCAAACTACGAATCCGCTACGGTCTGGTACGATTAAGTACGATGCAACGCGAATCAGTACGATCTAACTACGGATCCGCTACGGTCTAGTACGGGTAAGTACGAACTAGAACGGTCCTCTACGAAGCAGTGGGAATTGCGACGGACTGGTACGGACTGTTAGGAACGAACCACGATTGAACATTGCACCCACAGCCTCTTGTCATACACAAAATGCCTCCCAAAAAGAGAACATGCAAGCGGCAGCAACAGCGCGTAACAGAAATAATGGAATCAGCCGTGTCTGGGGGAGAGTCTGCCTCCTACATCCAAAACCAAGAGCCGGGAGGAACCAACAAAACTCAAAAGAATAGCAAGCGTCAACATCAGCAGCCATTGCATTTAACAAATGAGCAAAGAGACGACATTCTGACTTGGTTCCAGGTAATATTCATTGTTGGTACAGTTTATTTGGTCCTCTTAATAACAAGTTTTGTCTTGCATTTAGTCATTATTCTTACAGCTTGTAGATATTCATGTAATTGTTGTTTTGTGCGTCTACCATCATGACTTACAGATTGAGTTGGAGTACTGTTCCGGTTCACTGATTTTTGACGGAATTACGGCCCTAGTAAATAGAAAATTTCTTTAAAATAGCAGTTTTCTATACTTTTTTTCTGACAGCTTGCAGACATTCATTTTATTTTTGGTTTGTGAGTCTACCACCATGAGTGACAGATCAAGTTCGAGTTCCGTTACGGTCTACTGATTTTTTACGTAATGACAGATCTTAGAATCAGAAACTTTCTAAATAGCACTTTTCCAAACATTTTTTCTTAATGCTTGCATACATTAAACTAGAATGTTGTATGTGCAACTCTAACCACCATGAGTTACAGTAGGTTTGTGTGTGTGTTGGGGGGTCTTACTTTTCCATTTGCCGGTCGGGGACGTAGTATTGACTAAGCAATACTTTCATTATACTTGTTTATTATATATATGTCGGGGTATTTTATGTACATTCAGTTAGTAACTGGTTTTATTATCAATATATTTTAATAGCTGTGCATAAAAGGGCTAGGTTAATTAAAAGTCTAGTTTACTTGTCGCTTTAGTGAATAATGTACAAAATACATAGACGTTGTTTCAGGAGAATGAGATGTTATACAACAAAGGTCATGCCGACGGACTACAAGCTGACTGGAAAGAATAACGCTATGTGGAAAGAAAAGGCGGATGATCTTGGCGTCTGTGACGGTTAGTGAACAAGATCAATAAGTTTTGTCGAACATAAATACGGTTAAAGTCCTGGGTGGATGATGTACGGACAGTATATGGAAAGTTTACCAAAATGCCTTGGATAAAACGATAACATTGACATTTACCGTTCACCACTCAAAACGTGCAACTCTATAAGATACACATGCATGCCAAATATCAAGTTGCTATCTTCAATATTAAATAAGTTATGACCAAACTTTAATGAAGGTTAAAGTTTTAGGAAAAAAAATACAATGATATTTGACCTTTGACCTTGAAGGATGACCTTGACTTTAACTTTTCACCACTCAAAATGTGCAGCTCCGTGAGATACACATGCATGCCTAATATGAAGTTGCTATCTTCAATAATGCAAAAGTTATAAAACTTTAACCAAGGTTAAAGTTTTGGGACACACACAATGACGGACGGACGGACAGATGGACAGACAGACAGACAGACCAGTTCGGTCGCGTCACTCTGTAGCATTAATAAACCCCTACTGAATGTATCATTATATGTTTCAGCTTATGGCCAAAATTCGTGAGCGACATCCAGAGCGGTTACCGGACTCCGATGACAGTGGCGAGGAAGGCGACAATAGTCAGGACGACGGAGAAGAGCTGCCCCAGACCAAATCGCCTTCTTTGTCGACTGCCAGCGTTGAACAAACTTCATCTGCAGCCAGTAAGCGGAAGAAGAAGACAAGAGGTGAAGAATCTGCCGCCTTTCTACAACGCCTTGAAGAAATGATACATACGTCCAGTAAGCTGCAGGAAAGGCGTATTGAAGAAATGTCTGCACCAACAGACCCCAGGGTTGCTGAGCGTCGTCAGTGGGCTCAGTGGTTTGGTTCTGCGATCACTGATATTGATGACTCTTTATGGTCGGAGTTTCAAGCAGAATCACTTAAATTGGTGAATACCTTCCAGGCCCGATCCAAATGCATACAGCAAGCTGCCGTCAAACCGCCTTCCGTGCAGCCATATATGCAGTCAGCCGACCAGGAGCATACAGATTTCTACACTGCACGACGTCTTCAGACAATTTATTACTCGTCAAACCCCGGTGGTAATTTACCAATATGACAGCAGATCTACCAACACCCCCCTTGTCAGACGATTCCTGCACCAACTTACTCAGGAAGGCCACAGTCCGCACCGATGTCAGAGCCATTCGCAACAGCTACATCAACACCAGCCCCAAAGTATGACACATCCAAGCCGCCGACGTCTACAGAGGTCAGTACTAGTGGTCAGACGGATTCTCTGAAAGAACTTATGAATTATTTCGGGATCCCCACAGTAGACCAATCTTGTGAAAGTCATATTCTCCACGTGTAAATGTTCAATAACATGTATTATTATTGATCATGGACATTTTGTTCTATAAATAACATTGTCTTTTAAGTTCAGATTGCTACATGTATTTTGACTCGTGTTAATGCAACGCAGCATACATAATTATTTTGAATCATCGCCATGTTCTTGTTAATTGTTTTTGATACCGGTACTTACGGCGTAATGGATGTTTGCATTTTACACAAAATCGTTCTTAATCATGTAGCTTACATAAGCAAATACAATAATTGTATGACAGCCAAATTACTAATTTTCGCTCAAGTAAGTGAAATATGTTTTTCTCGTAATCGGGTTTTGAGAATAAAGAATTATCTGTAAATCATTGATACTCTGTCACTTCTTTATTATTATTAAAACTTTATTAATAATTCAGTTTGTCTTGAGTTTCTAGTATTAACTATACTTTGGTAATATTCGGTTGCATGTAATTGTTCCTATTTCTGGTTACATCCTAGCAAGAATTATTGAACTGAATAAATAAGCACCGAATACTAATTTTTATCTGAACCAATTTATTTTGAATCAATGTAAACTCTTGGAAGGTATACAAATGCAATACTTGTAAGATGAGTACTGATAAATTTCAATATTGAGCACTGCTTACAGCGCCCACTTATACATACAGTACACTATAGTTTGTATGTATACAAACGTTTAAAAGTAGAGCTAAGCCGGTCACAAGGTACTTTATATCATTCTATCCTGCCACTCAATAGATCCAATAGTGTTGAAGTAGTGTTTCAAGTAGAGCCTCTATTGTTTTGCACGGATAGTGGCAAGATTTCCACCTCTTGGAAGCTGCAAATTATCCATGTGAAACCCATCTCTCCATGCCCCTGTAATAACTTCGTGGGCATAGTTTTCTTGGTCCAATTGAATGTTCTGATCACCAGGATATCTTACCCTAATTATATTGTGAAGGCAAACGCATGCGAAAACTATCGATTCAACCGTGTCTGGTCTTTGTGGCAGAATAGACATTTAGCATCGGAATAGCTGAGCGAGAATACCAAAAGCATTCTCCACAACTCTCCTGGCTCTAGACAGGCGAAAGATAAAAATTCGCTCGTCCTTCTCAAGGCCTCGTCGTGAGAATGGCTTCACGAGCCATGTCCTCATGGCAAATGCATAATCTGCGATGATATAGTATCCTATTGTTCTGTCGTCACCTGTAAAAGGTGTTGCTTCTTGCATGCCAATCAACCCCCTTTCGATTGCCAACTTGAGGTCGCTTTGATTCCAGATTGGTGCATCGGAACATCCTCTTTGCGATCCAATATTTACCCATATAAATTGGTAATCGGCGTCCACCAGGGCCATCAGCACAACAGAATGGTAACCTTAATAGTTATAGTATAATGAGCCACCTTTCTTGGGACATAGTATGGCTACATGCTTTCAATCTAGAGCTCCAATGGCGTGTGGAAATTGCCATTTAGCCGCGAACTGATCGGCTATGGCCTTCCACTCCTCAGGCTCAGTAGGAGTCTTGATTATATCCCCAGCATATGCTGAAACTATGGCCTAATAAACTTTCCGTACAATACTACATATCGTATTGTGTGCAACACGAAACCCATACATCCATGTACGGTAACTGTCCCCTGTGGCCTAGAACCTCAAGGTAATTGCCAACTTCAAATCTGGAGTGATGGACTGTCTGAACCAGGTGTGGTTCTTCGTGATCCTGGGACCAACGACCTGTAATAGCTCATGGAACATATCAGGCCCGATTCTGGTGAAGTTTCTGAAAGCCGCCGGATCTTCAGCCATCAGTTCGGCCATCAAAGTCTCGTATTGGCCGAAAGCGGGTCGTCTTAAAAGCCAGTCTCTTATCCACCACCTCATTTTTCTTCTCTGACCTGATAAAGTATGTAATTATTGATTACAAATAAAGATAATTTTTAGGAAAGTATGATTAATTTTGTATTTTATTATGTCGGCTATTAATTTAACAATTATTAAATCACGTAAAAGTAAGAGCAAGATTCAAAAGGCATATGTGGAAAAAACTTACCTGCAAATAAAAAAATGTATTACTAGTAACAGTAGTAGTAAGTTCAAATTCTAATATTTTCAAAATACGTAGTAACCTTTAGCACAAAGCTATATACTAGTTATACGATATTGAATCATTATTACCTCTTTGCATATCGTCAAGCAGCTCGACTACGGCCTCTGCATTTTGTGCCATATCAATATCCAAGTGTAACAAATTTATCGCAAACGCAATTTGCTGGCGGTTCATGATTGTGAACTCAACAAATGCAAGTACGGTTGCTTAAATTTCAATGATGTATTTCAGTAGCAATTTATTGTTGTGGGCCGTACATGTCCGTACTGTTTCGTGCTGAAATGCAGTAAATCGTACACGATCGTGCAAATTCCTGCGTATCCGTAGTACAACGTACTAGAACCGTGGCTTTCCGTAGTATATCCGTGGAATAATCGTAGCTAATACGTAGCGTAACCGTACCGCTCCGTAGTTCTTCGTATCAATCCGTAGAAGTCCTTTGGGCCTACGAAAAGATACGGACGACTACGGTGTCGTTACGAACTAGTACGGATCAGTACGGTTTAGTACGGACTGCTGCGGATACGCTACGTTCGATAAATTCGTAGCAATTTTTTGAACATGTTCAAAATTTGTAAAGAGTCGCTACGGACATCCAAAAACTACTACGACTTATCACGGATCAAGTACGGAGAGCCACGGTCCAGTAAGAATAGCTACGAACTGTGCCGAAAAGTATTCGTAGCTTGTCTGTAGCTTTGATTCGTGACAGTGTGACCGAGGCATTAAATTTTAATTGTTTTATTGATTACATTTGAATAATGATTGATATACGGTAACTAGAAATGACGCTGCGAGTACTTGTATAAAGTCCGTCTTGTCCGACACTGAAAGTCAGTTGTCTGGCAATGTAAATAACTTAGTTATTCGGCGCTGCGATTCAAATTTTCAAAAAAAAACAGTGTTGGTTGTCACACACTGGAAGTCAGTTGTCTGGAACTGTGAGATAGTTGTCCTGTGCTGAAAGTTTGTTGTCCGGCACAGAATCGTTAGTCCTGCACTGTGAGTCAATTGTCAGGAAAGGGACGCCAATGTTCTGTTGTACAAGTCCAGGCTCCAGTGAGGCTGTCTTTGGCATATCGTATCCAATTTTAGCCTATGTGTAGAGAACCTTTGTTCTAGAAAACAAAGACCTCAAACTACATGTACGAAAAACGAAACAAGTACATACTAGCTACTTTCAAAGCATTTTTCTTGCCTTTCTTTTAAATAAATTTATGAAGGTCTGGTATCATTTTAAAGATGAGTAATACTTTGCAATAAAATATACCCCCTTGAAATATCTAAGAAAATAAAATTCGCCCAAATGCAACCACCCTCAGAACACAGTGTTTCGGCAGCGAGATTTCGACAAAAGCGCAATACTTTAATAAACTCACCCGAACCGTTCATCTTTCATCTAATGAAAAGAACCAAAGTATTGCAGACACACATGGGATACAGGAAATAAACACAAAAAGCATGGATGTGATCGTTAAATGGCTTTGATACCAGAACTGTTTAGAAAATGCACTACTTTTAGTGGAAAGTAACCACCACGATCGTTCTATTTTAAGACTATTGGGATTTCCCTACCAGGTCAGAAAGTTCGTACAGAAAAAAATAGGCATGCCTGTACTGCTGGTTCAACTGAAGTTTCACTTCATGTGTATACATACCAGATAGTTTTTGAAATGATCGTTGAGTGAACAAATATTTCCAGGTGAGGAAATATTAAATTGTGGCCGAAGAGTGAAGACCTTGCCGACTGGATTTTTTTACCATGGGAAACCAGATAAATTTAAAATTATCGATGAGTAGATCTAATAACCTAACTTGAAGGGATAGTAAGGTGATCACTGTTACAGTAGGTACTCTGAACGCGCATTATTTCATCTTAATGAATACTATAAGACGGAATGTTCTAAATCAAATTAAACCAAATTACTTCTTTAGTTAAAACTTATTCTTTCTACACCAAAGGTGAAAAAAATGCTACATGTACATGTAACTTGTTAGCCTACACTGTAACTTACATCAAACACAGTGACCTAAGCCGGAAAGCTTCAAATAATTTGGAAATATTTGAAATGACATCAGCTGTATACTACCTCATAGACTTGTAAGTTGGAAGAGATTATATTACTGTTTAATATGCTGCTAAAAATTTATTGAATGTATTATTTAAATGTATTTTGCAAACAAATTGTTTTTCATTTTATATTTATGACAAATAAAGATTTAAAGGGGCCTTTACACGTTTTGGTAAATTGGCAAAAATAAAAAAATTGTTTCACATTCGCAAATTTCATTGTAGTTATGATATTTGTGAGGTAACAGTAATACTAAAGATTTACCATGCTCTAGACTACAATATCCATTATATTATATGCATCTTTTGACGATTTAAAAACCTGAAAATTATAAAGCATTGCAACGCGAAACGATTGAATAATTTTGAGAGTTTTTGTTGTCGTTATATTTTGTTATACTACAAGGATTGATTATATAAAGTATAAAATACATCACTCATTGCATGATCTGACACGGCCTAGTGGTGTAAGCACACTGCGCCCAGCATGAGAATTTATTATTTTTTTCACTTTTTACTATTTCTCAAAACTTAGCATTTCCTCATAATACAAACTTTAGTGGTTGAAATGCAAAAAACTAGAGGTTAAAATATCAAATGGTTCTTTTTTGATGGCTATTTGATTAGACAGTAATCCATAGATTATCTGTTAATCTTATTTTTCTTTGCACCTGTCGCTCGTCAAACAAAAAAAGTAAGTGAAATTTGAATAAACATAAAATCAAGGCAAATTGACCTTTTTAGATGATTTTTTTAAACAACATAGTATTTTTGTGCCCTATTTGAATCTTTAGAGTTTATAAGTTTGCTTTTACATTAACTTTGACATATTTGAGCACAAAAAAACTGAAATGGATTCAAGAAATTTCATTTTGTTTCGGATTTTATTTTTATCAAATTGCCATGTAACCATAAGCTTTTATAAATTTGACAAACTTTGACATACTCTTGGCTGGTACATTTCCAAAATTCAAAACATCAGGGTAATGATGGAAAAAACATCAGTTAAAAGGGATTAAGGGCTAATTTCCTACATTAATTTGAATTGAGGGACATTTTTGACAATTCTAACCTATTTTTTCGAATGAATTTCAATTGGGAAAGCAATTGACCAATATGTGCGGAAAACCTTATAATTCAAATAACAAATAAGATTTTTTTCAAATAACAGTAGTGTTCTAAAAATTTACACAATTCAAAGGATCTCATAAAAAGCTTAAAAAATTAGTGTCATACACTTCTTGACATTATGTCTGTAAAACAAATTAAACGAAACATCACACTATCACAAATATCAGTAACAAAATTGCAATATTAGTCATATACATTAAACAGTCTAGCACTGACACATGTTTAATATCCAGTCAGTAATACAGTGAAGCAATTTTTGATTCCTCCTCTGTCATGACTGAAACCACCTTGTGTTTGGATGAGCGAGCTGTGTGTCCGACAGCACCGCACACAGAGCAACTGGGCCGCGGGCGCCTCGATGCAATTTCGGGGTGTGACATGATGGACATTCTTCGAAAAATGTCATTGATATTATCCTTTATGGAAAGTTGGCGAGATCTTGCTGCTGGTCCACTTTGGAAAGAACGAACATGCTTGCTCCAACTTTCAACTGGACTCTCACTCCACTTTGCAACTGAGCTGCCTTTGTTCAGATCAAACAGTTGCCAGCTGTGAGCACACATCTGATGGAATGATGGTGTTATCATAATCCATGAGTGACCCTTCTCATTCAGAAATGAAGTTTTGAGGTGCATCATCAGCTCTATTCCCAAAGATTTGATAGCATCAACATGCACTTTCTTTGAAGGATCAACTGACTGTGTGACAGTTAGCATGATGTTTGTCAATGATAAGAACTTCTCATAGTTCTTTTTGTCTTCTTCATTGAGTATCACAGAGCAAATGTGATCCCGATTCATTTTGCTGAAGAAACGATCAGCCAAAGGGCCTGTGTTGGTATTGCCCCCTGAGCTAGGAGCTCAAAATTCCTGTTTTCTGATTGTGTTAATGCATTCGTTTTTGGCACGGGAAATAAAAATTGCATATCGACCAGTTTCACAAGTAGGTTTATTCATTTAAAATTGAAAAAAATATATATTACAAATCACCAAATAAGGCTTTGTTGCTGGAGATAATTCATAAAAATAAATTGAAAAATTCTTACTATCTATAGAGGCATATCTCTGAGTCTCCAAGCTGTGTTTCAAAATAAGTTCTGGTCTTAATGAATGTTCAAAAAGTATTGTCCCACACTTTCCACTTGTATGGCATTTTCATTTAAAGACAGTCTTTTCTAAACAAAAACAAGTGTAGACTGAAAGTGTTTTACCAGTCTGTACAGACAAATCTGGTACGACACTATACACAATGCTTTAAACCCTGTTTTTCCAGATTGTTGCTCAAATATGTTTGAGAATAAAATGTGCTTGATTTGTTTTAAAGATGAAACCATCCTAGCAATTTGCAGAACTTGTCTTCAACAACGTAGAATGAGGGACAGGGATGGTTGTGAGCAAAGAGTGACTGGGTTGTCAAAGGTATGTTGTTTTTTTCCACAAAATTAGTTACATGTACTACTTCTTTTGTCCATTATTTTTAATCATCCTAAAGCAAATTTGTGAAGAAATTAAGTTATGTACTGACTGCAGTCACAAGCCACTTATAATTTTTTGGAGGTTTTATTAGCTCATCTGAGTGCTCATGATGAGAGTCTGAGTTTCGTTTAAACCTATTTATTTTTGCTCGATGCCATCAAAAGCTAAGGCTTTTTCAATAGCTCTCAAGTCCATTTTCTGGGACTAGGAACAAGTACTTGGTGTCTTGTAGGGATATTGAAAGATCACTCCCACATTTGCGATCAAACCCGTGACCTCCCGGTCGCTAGGCGGAAACCATATCAACTACGCCACCGAGCCAGAGTTTGCACATTGTCTGTCCTCTCATGCTTTCTTCATCTGTTTGTTCAATTTAATCAACACATCATGTTAATATGCTTCCAAACCCCCAAAAATATATTGATGAAACTTTACAGGAAAGATGCTTGTGTTACTGTCCCTCATTGATGTTCAAATTGTTTCGGTCAACATATATGTCTTTCGTCATGTAAAAAAATATTTTTCAATAGACCAGTTTCACAATACTACCGCTGTTGTTTTTTTTTAGATATCACCTGACGCATCGAATTTTAGAACGAGGCTGAACGTGTATAGCTCTTTGGCAGAGGATATTGATGATTATAAACCAGTTGATTTGTATTAATTAAATTAGTTATTTTCATGAGCACTGACACTGGTTACAATAACGGCAAACATAATTATGCATACATGCATGTGTTGTTTAGTCAATAAATTGAATAGGGGTTATAAAATAAAAATTCTTACGCCTAAGTCAGGGGTTTTTATCTGATTTTGGGGAAAGGGCCTGGCTTTTTTTTAGGGGAAAAAATAACGCGAAATGCCGGATTTTGGTGAAAAAATCACGCGAAACGCCGGATTTTGGGGAAAATATTTAGGAAAGTCTTAAATAATCCATTTAACATATTTTACTGTTTTTAAAACAAATTAAAGGCAACAGATAATTTAGTTATGCAATATGTTCTATTTTCTACACTGGATCAGGTTAACTTATGTATTAGTGGTTAAAAAAAAAAAAAATTGGGGGGGGGGTGGGGAAATGAAATATGGGGGAAAATTTACCTGCTGAGGGGAAAAAATCCGAGGGGAAAGGGCCGATTTTCGGCGGGTCACAAAGTAGGAAAAAAACCTGTAAGTCATATTTTAAAGCCATAGTATTTAGTACCACTAGTGTATACGTGTATATACATATTATTTCATCTTTATTAAAATTCAAGATAAGCACGATCATCAGAGCAAATGTGGTCTGAAGAATAAACATTGATAATTGCACAAAACAAATATATACATAAGTCGTATAATACAAAACGTCATTATATAACTTAAATTCTCAAAAGCATGTTTGTTGGTCTGTACTATTTGTCATGAACGATCAAACGTGTAAGATGTGTATTGACTCAATCATAAGAAAAAGCAATATAAAATGCAAAGCACATGACACTATTTAAATGTTATGTCATTTTTCTTTTAACTTGAATTAATTTTCTTTTACAGTGAAAGACAATAGTGAAGAATTCTTTTATAATTATACAGGTGAAAACAGAACGTGGAGCAAATTGAACTGTCTATGCATGCACCTTGATTTCTCTTTAAACATGATTATTAGTTATCAATATATGTCACTGTTTTCTATATTTTTCGGAAACACTATTTAACCCCGTTGTGGTCAACGAAAATGCTTGTTTTAATTTTGTTCTTCAATACACTAACGAACACCCTTTTTAAGACTACGTAATGACGAAGTTATATTTTACCGGTACCCGCTAAATAGGTTTCATGTTTAGCATAAAATTTTATATATATTTCAAATGTATAGATATAAGCACTTAATTACGTATCTGAACATTCTTTTACAAGGACAATCGTTCCTACGATAATTTTGACAAGGCAAACATTCGTTCATAGGTTGTTTTAACTACCCAGACATTCATTCCCACGCATCCCGGACAATTGTTCCAACATTATTTTGACAGACCGGATATTCGCTCCTACAGAGTTTTCACACCCCGATTTCTACAAGGTTTCGCAAATTACAGATCTCAGTGTAAGTCGATATATTCGAATATTTTTTAAAGTTATCATTCTCATGATCACGATAAAGTCTTACAACAGTATAAAGTATTACACAATTTATGAGAAATATTTATAAATATAAACAACTATTTTAATAACGACACATTAAAATACCGGATAAAATGCCAAGAGTGCCATATTATTTTGAAAAACATGTTATAATAATGACCGGGATAGCAATTATTCAGGAACGAATCTCCGTGCTGTCAAAATAACGAAGGAACGAATGTCCGGGCCATCAAAATTATGTAGGAACCATTATCCGCATTGTCGAAATAACGATGGCACGAATGTTCAGGTTGTCAAAAACATAGGAACGAATGTCTGCCTGTGTGAAAAATAGGCTAGGATGAATGTCCAGCATTCACTGTAGTATTATGATTAAACTGGCTTATATCTATACAGTATTTAGTTAGAGTATTTGGCGTTACATTAGTCTTAGAAATGACTACGTAATACTACTACCACGATAGACATTGGGTATCATAAATGATGTTCAATGACCAGGCATCTTAGTAACCACGGGTGGTTTATGACACCATGCTGTTTTTTAGTATTTGTCGGCACAGTATCTGATCATAACCAGATAATGGGTTTGTGCTAAACACAGGGGCTATTAAACCACAGATGTATCAATAAACAAGATAGATCTTTATTCAAACAGCGCGATAGAAAAGCTCTAACAAAGAGTTTCAAATGTGAGCCAGAAATAAAGAAAAACAACTCCTTTAATCAAGATTTTTCTAATGCATTGACACTTAAAATGGTTCTGAGTTCTAAGCCCAGTTAAGGCAATATATTTAATTCAACATTTTTGCTTTTGTTGTTATTATTTAAGACTATTGAAAGCCTTATAGATGTGTTAGTAAACATATTTGATCAGATATTTCGAAAATGCGATAATCTGCGAACATGTCCCTTTAAAGACTCTTCTGAGTGACTTAGGCGCTATGGCCCTCTTTTTTTTATAAATAAGCATAGTTTCTAGTAATGATGTATTATTGAAGATAAATCAAGCAAATTGTTTTGGTTACAGTGGCAGATTCCAACATCATACCAATTAGGTAAAGAGGCCAGCTGGTATATTAGGTGTTGTGAATCTATTAGTTGGTGTTGTGACATAACATTGTAATCATGACATGATCAGTTTCTATACATAATGGTTTAAGGGGTTATTGTTTTGTATGAATCACTTGATCCTTTGGCTTCTTGTCTGTTGGTCCACACTGAGTTGCCTGTCTTGAATCTTTTAAAATTATAATCTTTCTTCTTGGATCTTCTTGGAAATAAAGCAACTATATATATGATTGCAATCTCAACATTTTATTCTTGCATCCATAAACTAACATATGCATACAGGTATGACAGAGGAATGTTTAATACAATAAATGAACACTTGTTATATGATACCATCAATCAAAAATATGTTCTTCAATGAAATGAATAATTAGCAAGTAAAAGTCTTTTATTTTCTGTAACTACTACTTCTGAATTTTTATTCTTGATTTTGATTCATCAACGTTTTGAAAAAAACATTATAATCTCCTATATACTCAATTTAAGGCATATTTTGTTAACCTAATTTAGACTTAACAGGTATTTGGTGTGCAAGAAACAGGCAATCACTTATTTAATCAAAGCGTGTCATAACACTCACCAATTATTCATAGAAGATTTTAAGAAATAGTGAATGTAAATTTCAAGTACTGTCAATTTAATGTGTCCCAAAACAATAAAAAAGTGGAGCATACTAGCAAAGTACCGAAACTGCTGATATTTTAATTTGGTTCCTTACTAAATCTCAGGAATTAAATGATCCATACGTGATGACACTTTATATGCCCCACACCTACACGATGCCCATATTAACAGTTTGTTATCCCCTAATACGTTTTCAGGGTAGAATTTGATCAAGTAGAGAGGGATATTTTCTGCATTGTTTTCATTTTAGCACATTAATTAAATCTCTAAAGTTAATGAATTGAATCTGATGAAACTTTATATGGAGTGTACTAGGGCTGTAACGAATACACTAGGTGACGAATATGATACGTATCACGAATACAGGGTGGCGAATACGAATATTTATTTGCGAATATGAATTTCAATGAGCAAAGGTAATACTGACAACTTGAATATTTGTCAATTTGATTAATTGAGTATCATTGCATACTGAAAATTTGAAATATAACACTTTGAAATAACAAAACACTGACTAGAAGTGCTTAAACTTTTAACAGTTTAAAAAAAAAACATTACTAGTACCAATAAAATCCTTGAGTAGAACAATTAAGCAACTTGACATGTTAGGCTCCATGTTTGTTGATAAGTTGCACAATCATTGTTGTAAAGATAAACAAAAAAGAAATTCCATCTGCTAATCATTTGTGTGTATGTTTGAGCATCAAATCACTCGTATTAACCTAAATAAACATTTAACAACCATCGAATGATTGTTCAATTCAATGTAAATATTCAACCGGTGCCCACCATTTTTGTTGATAATCTCACTGTGTAACATAGTGGGTGGGAAAAACATGATGAACAAGATGTGTTTGTGAAACACAATGTCCCCCTATATGACGTTTGACCTTGTAGGATGACCTGACCTTGACCCTTCACCACTCAAAATGTGCAGCTCCATGAGATACACATGCATTTTAAATATAAAATTGCTAGCTTCAATATTGCAGAAGTGACATTACACGAGCAATTTTGACCCATATATTTGACCTTGAAGGATGACCTTGACCTTGACCTTTCACCACTAAAAATGTGCAGCTCCATGAGATACACATGCATTCCAAATATCAAGTTGCTATCTTCAATATTGCAAAAGTATTCATAAAATTAGCGATTTGGGCCACATATATTTGACCTCTGACCTTTAAGGATGACCTTGACCTTTCACCACTCAAAATGTGCAGCTCCATGAGATACACATGCATGCCAAATATCAAGTTGCTATCTTCAATATTGCAAAAGTACTCATAAAATGAGCGATTTTGGCCACATATATTTGACATCTGACCTTGAAGGCTGACCTTGACCTTGACCTTTCACCACTCAAATTGTGCAGCTCCATGAGATACACATGCATGCCAAATATCAAGTTGCTATCTTGAATATTGAAATACTGCAAAAGTGTACATTAAATGAGCGATTTTGACCCATATAATTGACCTTTGACCTTGAAGGATGACCTTGACCTTGACCTTTCACCACTCAAAATGTGCAGCTCCATGAGATACATATGCGTGCCAAATATCAAGTTCCTATCTTCAATATTGCAAAGTTGTTGCAAATGTTAAAGTTGGCGCAAACCAACCAACCAACCAACAGACCAACCAACCAACAGACAGGGCAAAAACAATATGTCCCCCACTACTATAGTGGGGGACATAAAAACACTGGAATAAGGAGAACAATTAATTATAGGGGTTTATTGTATGAACCTTCATTTGTAAGGAAAGATAAGATGATTAAACTTTCAGACTCGAAACCACGTTGTTTGTATTCATCAAATATTCGGTTCGGAAGGTGGCGAATAACGAATACGATTCGTCCACAGCCGTATTCAAGTAATAGGAATATTCAAAGGTATCGTTACAGCCCTAGAGTGTACTGTTTGGTAAACACTCAATTTGCCATACTGTCAGGTCATCCCACTCAATAAGTTAAATTTTAATAGTATGTTTTCAATATGGGTTTAATTTATAATAATTAAAGATTAATAATGTTTCAATCATTTTGGTGATTAGTCCTTCTTTTATAGTGCTTTTTTAAGCTGGAACTTTCCTGCATGTTGTTTTTATCTTAACCACGCTTACTGTGACACATTCTTCTATGATGTGTCAGAAATGTAACATAAACAGCGCGAGATTTCAAGTCATCTAACATGTGTGTGAGGTAGTGCATTTTATTTACTGAAAGTTTATATCTCAAACAATCATGGAATAGTTTCATTTATTTCATGTATTGAAATGCACATAAATGTTATACAAAATAAGTTGCACTTATTGTGATAAAGATTTCTTCATATCAATATTTTTAGCTCGCCTGATTGATCAGGTGAGCTTTTGTGAACGGTCTTTTCGTCGTATGTCCGTCCGTCCGTTAACATTTGCTCGTAAACACTCTAGAGGCCACATTTCTTGTCCCATCTTCATGAAACTTGGTCAGAAGCTTTGTCCCAATGAAATCTGGGCCAAGTTCGAAACTGGGTTATGCCGGGTCAAAAACTAAGTCACTAGGTCAAAAAAAAAAGAAAAACCTTGTAAACACTGTCAAAGTCACATTTCATGCCCAATCTTCATGTAACTTTGTCAAAATGTTTGTCTTATTAATATCTTGGTTGAGTTCAAAAGTGGTTCCGATCTGTTGAAAAACATGGCCGCCAGTGGGCGGGGCAATTTTCCTTATTTGGCTATAGAGAAACCTTGTAAACACTCTAGAAGTCACAACTTTTGCCCAATCATCATGAAAGTTGGTCAAAACATTGGTTCAATTGATGTCTCGGACGAGTGCGAAAATGGTCGAGATTGGTGAAAAAACATGGATGCCAGTGGGCGGAGCATTTTTCTCTATAGGTATATAGTGGCAGTTTTCCCTATTTGGCTATAGAGAAACCTTGTAAACACTCGAGAAGTCACAATTTTTGCTCAATCATCATGAAAGTTGGTCAAAACATTGGTTTTATTGATATCTCGGACGAGTTTGAAAATGGTCTGGATCGGTGAAAAAACACGGCCGCCAGTGGGCCGGGCATTTTTCTCTATATGTTTATAGTGAAAACATGACTGTGAACACAGTAGAAGTCACATTTTTGGCCCAATTTTCATGAAGTTTGCTCAGAACATTTGTTTCCTTGATACGAAAGTTGAGTTCAAAAATGGTTCCGGTCAGTTGAATAACATGGCTGCTGGGATAATAATAGTAAAATGGTTTCCGGATGATAACTCAAGAACGCTTAGGCCTAGGATCATGAAACTTCATAGATACATTGATCATGACCTGCAGATGACCCCTATTGATTTTCAGGTCACTAGGTCACAGGTCAAGGTCACGGTGATCCAAAGCAGTAAAATGGTTTCTGGATGATAACTCAAAAAGGCTTATGCCTAGGATCATGACACTTCATAGATACATTGATCATGATTCACAGATAACCCCTATTGATTATTAGGTCACTAGATCAAAGGTCAAGGTCACAGTGCCAAAAAGCTTATTCACACAATGGCTGTCAAGGTCACGGTGACTCATCTTAGAAAAATGGCTTCCAGATGATAACTCAAGAATGCTTACGCTAGGATCATGAAACTTCATAGGTATATTGATCATGACTCGCAGATGAAATAATGATGAAACCTGACCAGGAAGTTTGTCTGGACAATATCTAGGTCATGTTTGACAATTGGTAAAGATTGAATGAAACGACTCCCCTCAGGTGAGCGAACTAGGGCCATCTTGGCCCTCTTGTTTTTGGTAATTATTATTATTTAAAGCAATAAAAGATGTAATAGGTTTTGAATGTACAAATTTTAAATTTCATATGTGTTTTCCAACAATACCTTCTTCATGTCTTATCATGAAATAATCATATTCAATACAAGCAAACAATATTTTTTATCTTTCTCCTCCATTTTTATGTCCATTATACCGTAATTGATTTTTGTAAAGTGGGTTACATTACCACGCAATACATAGCTTTTATGAATTTAATGCAGGCAACTCTATTCTCATTTTGAGCAATTTTTCATTTAATGACAATGATTATCTAACTATCTAACATATTACACTGCAACGCCGATGTATCGCGGACCGTTATATCGCGCTGTCCAATATATCGCGCTTTGGCTATGGCTCCCAAAAATCCGACAAGCATAATCACTAAATGTCATGTTTTAATCTGAGAATTCGCTAACTGGAGCAAAAAAAACCGGTTCTTGCAAGTATTAACACCCTATATGTCACGGCTTACTATGGCACGCAGTGAAGCGTGAAAAACAGTCGATAAGTGACAGTGTTGTGTACACACGGCTGGGGTTGTTTTTAACACTTAACAAATAACCAATAAGTGTCATTTCAAAGGTAATTATGGCAGTTTACTGGTATATAAATCGTTTAATTTCGGTACTGGTCATGAATTTCTTTGTTCTAATAAAAAGCGCGCGAAAATTGGCGTGGATGTATTTATTTGTAAATAAAAGTTTCGTTACGGGTACAACATTGAGATAATTTAATTTCCATAAAAAGTTTCGTTATAAATTTCAACTAAACTACCGCGGTATCTCGCGAATTATGTGGCATTGACATTTCCTCTTAATAAAATATCATTCAAACACGCTGTATCGTTACCGTTACGCTGTTTCAGTTCCTTCATTAGGACTATTTATAAGGGTAAATTCGAATCTATGCACAATTATATTTTAGACTTTTTTTTAAGGCAAGAATTTTTTTTTAACTGTTTCGCGAGCGATCGTTCAAGAAAATGAAAACAATAATTTACATTTTGGTTTTTATGATAAATACAGATACGTATGTAGTTATTAAAAATGTTTATTGTAGAATTGGTTTGCAATTATTACTATAAAAATATGTAGCATCGCCGTATATAAAATGAAAACATTGGGGAAATTTGACAAATTAACCGCAATACAATTTAGTTAGACATTTCTCGAATTATATCGCGCGCCGGATATATCGCGCTCGCGATCTTTGGATCCCAACAACCGCGATATATCGGCGTTGCAGTGTACTGCAACTTGTATTGGAAAAAAAACCTGTCTTCTGCAAATTTTGAGATTTTTTATCTTTCCATATGTGTTGTTTGGTGAAGGGTTAGCTTCTGACGACATTGAGGCTAAACAAGAAATTGTCTGCAGTTTGCAAATAAAAGAAACTCCATGTGGTGCAGGAGACATGATTGATGTATATGATATTATACAAGAACAAATGTAAAAGGTTTACACTGGAATGATTTTTATCTGACCATCATGTTGCTTGTGCAGGACATAACTTAAAATCTATCAGAGTTAAAAGCACAAAACTTCATTGGTAAATATATTTCATCTGAAGGAGGGGCAATTTTCATCAGCCATAAAAATTGATACCATAATTGCATTTGTATCGCCTTTTCTAAATGTTTCATACTTAAATGCTTTCTGGGATCACACTTCTTTTGACATATACTCAATATGATTTGCATGTTTCCCTTTAAATCCAACTAAAAAAAATTATGAAAAAAAAAACACTTTCATAATAAAAATGCGTTTGCAAATTTCTGACGGACTCATGAGCAAACATGACATTTGCTATAGCATTATCATAAATCATGTCCACTCAATGCAATCCATAAAAGATAAATTCAAACATGCTGTGTTATATATGTATCTTCTGTAGTACATGTAAATATCTTAATTACGAGAACTCACATTTGTATGCATACAATATGTAAAATATCTATGATTGGCAGGGATTCATGAATTGACAAATACTGTTGATTTGTCACCATGATGGTCACCCAAAATCCAGTAACCATGAATAATTGTAAATCACTAAGATAGTCTTGAAAAGGAAATGACACACATAAAAAATTATTTTATTGCATATAAACTTAGTAATGGATACTAGAATAATCCGTTGCAAAATTGATCTTTAAAAATTGCACCTAGTGACAATTTAGGTGCAAATTGTGGGCAATATGGACATGGTTTACCAACTGTTTTGTATAAGTTCAATACATTAATTCCCATTTAATCTAAAACACATTTTGATTGTAAGCAATATCAGGTTATTAGCTTTTTCAAGAATTAAGTTCATTTGTTTTTACTATCATTATTGTGTTATTCAGGTTTACTGGAAGGGAAATTTAGCTGTGAAATCCAGCAATATTGTTTTTGCTGTGATTCCTTTGTTATTGGTAAGTGAATAACCCATTTTAAACACATGTTTATAGACTATTTTGGTCACTTTCGCATTGCCATGCTTGTGCTCATTTATTGTCAGTTGTGTAAATATAATGATGAACTGGACTTGTTCAAGTTATATGTATAAACTTTCTATTTTGTTTGTTCTTCTGTCCACCCGTCTGTACGAGCGTAACCTAAATGACAGGTTTCATTTAACATCAACAATGCCTTGTACAAATAGCAGTCTCAATGGAGGATTGTTTGTGCATGTGTGTGTGTGCCCAAGCTTGTTTTTGGTTGTACTTTGTCATGCATCATGCCATTTTATAATAACTTACCATTAAATGAACACAATTATAAGACAATGTGATGAATATATCTCCCATCTTCCTATGTCAAAGGTCAAGGTCACACATAAAGGTTACATGTCAAAATTTGCCATTAACAGCTTTTCCAGACTGTAACAATGGCTTTCATAGTTAGATTTTAAAATAACATTCCACAAACAACCACCACAAGATTTCAGCATGTAGCGTCTATAACTGTTTCCCTAGCTCATAGGTCAAGGTCAAACAAATAGGTAAAAAGTCCAATTTTGCCATTAAACAGCTTACCAGGTCTTTAACTTTGTAATTCATCAACCAATTGTAAAATAACTTACAACATTAAAGGACCACCATGAGGACACAGCATTTAACATTTAATAACCATGTCCTTACCTTAAAGTCAAAGGTCACAATTAAAACAGCTTTGTTATCCATCATGCAATTAAAATAACTAATACAAATGGCCACAATGAGAAGATGAAGTGTCATGTAATATCTTTATACCTCAAAAGTCAAGGTCAAATTTAAAGGTCAAGGGTTAAATTTGACAAAGAACTCCTGACTGAAGTTTAATCTTTCATCATGCAATTTTAAATAATATGTCAAACACGCTCACCATGTGGACAAGTTGTATCACCCCTTGAGCAAAAGTCAAGTGACTCACAATAAATGTCAAGGTCAAACAGGTGTTTCACAATTACAAGCATTATTGACAACTCCCTCGATATGTTGCCAAATAAATTGTCCCAAATAAAGAAACTGTTAAAATGCCTATAATATCATATTCCTCCTTGAAAGGTCAATACCTAAGAAGAAACCTTTAAGTTTATGTATATTCTTTATCAAGAAATGCTGAGAGAAAAGGTTCTTAGGCTATATCTTAGATACCAAGATTTTAACATGAAACTTCATTGGCGTATTGACATTAATGAGGAGAACTGCCATGCCTAAGAACTATATCCTGTCACTTTCTTAAATAAGAGTTATTGCCCTTTGTTTTTGTATGATGGAACTTTCCAGGGATATATCTCAGATATGGTACAACATTTCATTATGAAACTTCATAGGTGTGTAGAAATCAATGGGAAGATTTTTTTTAAGGGCTATATCTCAGATACCATGCAAGATTTCAACATTAAACTTCATGGTGTATTGCTTTTAATGAAGAGAAGCACCATGCACAAGAACCATAACCCTGCAGTTTTTTAAGTAAGAGTTATTGCCCTTTGTTGTTTTTTTTATGATCTAACTTTTCAAGGCTATATCTCAGATACGTTACAGGTTTCAACATGAAATGTCATTGGTGTGTAGATATCAATGAGGAGAATAGCAATTCATAACACCAGTTTACCCTATACTTTATTATTACCTATTAATTATTGCCTTACACTAATGATTATACTGTATACAAAGAGATTTGCATTGATCCATAAACAAAGTTTATTTTGCATGGGATATCAATTTCAACAAATTTGCTTGTTATATATTGAACTCCTGTGCATAATTCATTGTGCACTCTAGAAACAGCCTCTTATGTTTAAGGTCAGAGCCACCAATTTTGTTTAAAAATGATATTGTAAATCGTTTTCAGAGTAGAGCTTTAGAATGTCTTTATGCATGAATAGACAAAAGTAAAAATGGGGTAGGGGATACAATGTTTTAATCAAATACATGTACACATGTAATGTTTTGCTTGTTTTCAGCTCAATGGATGTTTGGCTTTAGATCTTAAAGTTTGCATGAAGACTTGTATTAACCAAAAGGTATGTTTAAATAATGTTAAGTATCATAACTATTTAAATTGTCTAAAAATCATTCATGGTAAGAAATTTTAGTATTTCAATTGTATTTATAAACGTCCAACTTATTTGCCAATATAATATAAATTATGTTTTTCGAACAATGCCTGTACATTTTATATGATTGATGTCATATAAATGATTGAAGTAATTCAATTGAATATTAATTTGTATCAATTTTCTGTATAAATGTACAATATCCATTTAACTATCAACATTCACTCAAACTGTCTGTTTTGAATGCTACTTGTGAAGCCAAAAATCTGACCCCAAAAGAATACTTTCCAGTTATTAATTAAAACTTACTAATTAAAATGTTTGTATATTCAAAGGGGGTAAACACGTGATAGTCAAGATGGGGACATCCATACCTAGACAGTTATTTTTCGCCGTTTTATACCCTTTATTACTCTTGTTTAATTTTTAAATGACGCTCACTTTCCAGCCAAATCAGTAAAAAAAGTGGTAAGCTTTTATTTCGTATTTAAATTCGCTTTATATCTCGACTTAACTCCGCGCAAATTTTCTTAGTTTAGCCCTTATTAGGTCATTCCGCTAAGAAATTTCGCACCGAGTAAAGTCGAGATATAGAGCGAATATTTCTATAAAATAAACGCCAGTAACTTCCTTGCCAATATGGCTGGAAAGTGGGCGTAATTTTCAAAAATAATACAAGTAATAAAGGGTATTAAACGGCGAAAAATACTGCCCTCGGCATGGACGTCGACATCTTGATAATCACTTGATTACCCCCTCTGATATTGTGTGTGCATTATAGTTTCTGTTTTATTTTATCAACTTGACAAGAATGAAAAAAAAATGGTAGAAGTTAAAGAAGACTTGACACATTCAAACAATCTTTGTTACTCATGTGTAATATTATTTCACACTGGTCAACTTGGATTCGGATACAAACCACTGAGTCATTTACTTGTAAAACAGCTCATCCAGGAAAAGTGCTATTTGGTTAACTTGCCACTGTGATATGACTGAAATACTGTTTAAAACTGAAAAAATAATTAATATTAATTTTAATTTTAATGAGGTCTTACATAATACCATAAATCATGGTCTATGATATATTGCTTTGAAGCTGACACCCTTGTCTTGTGACAACGCTATACAATTATAGTTCAAAATGTCATATTTCAGGACTTACCTATTCAAAGTATATGTCCAGAAATCAGAGCATGTGATTGGATATGTGAAGCATACTACAAGAATTGTCCAGGAAACACAAAGTATCATTGTGCAAAGAGTGCCACCACTGGTAACTATACCAGGGAGTGTGCACTTCCTGTAACATGCACAGAAGGTATGTTTTTATGTCCCCCACTATAGTAGTGGGGGACATATTGTTTTTGCCCTGTCTGTCTGTTGGTCTGTTTGCGCCAACTTTAACATTTTGCAATAACTTTTGCTATATTGAAGATAGCAACTTCATATTTGGCATGCATATGTATCTCATGAAGCTGCACATTTTGAGTTGTGAAAGGTCAAGGTCATCCTTCAAGGTCAGAGGTCAAATATATGTGGCCAAAATCGCTCATTTTATGAATACTTTTGCAATATTGAAGATAGCATTTTGATATTTGGCATGCATGTGTATCTCATGGAGCTGCACATTTTGAGTGGTGAAAGGTCAAGGTCATCCTTCAAGGTCAGAGGTCACATATATGTGGCCCAAATCGCTTATTTTATGAATTCTTTTGCAATATTGAAGATAGCAACTTGATATTTGGCATGCATGTGTATCTCATGGAGGTGCACATTTTGAGTGGTGAAAAGTCAAGGTCATCCTTCACAAGGTCAAGGTCATCCTTCAAGGTCAAACATCATATAGGGGGACATTGTGTTTCACAAACGCATCTTGTTGTCATTCAAATCATTCAAATGTTTAAAAGTTTCATGCTAAATGAGCATGTTTTATAAATATCCACAAAATGCCTAGGTTTTTTGCATGCAAGTAACTGGTTAAATATACATTCTATGAAGGTGCTTTCTTTTCATGCCCTCCTTTAAAGAAGGCGGCATAAAGAAGTTGCAAAATATGACAGCCTTTATTTTCATCTGGTATTTTTTTGTCTCGGCCATAACTGTTTAATGTAAAACATCATAACACTAAGTGTCAAGTGTAACATCCGTCTTCCTACCTCAACGGTCACACATAAGTTAAAGTCTTAAAAGGACCTTTTACCGAAAGGTCAAACTTTGCCATGAAAAAGCTAAAACAAATCCTGTCTCAGCCATAAATTTGCCATATATGATATGATTTTGAAATAATTTGGTACAAATCATTAGAGGACATGTTGGGTGTAACACCAGTCTGAATACCTCAATGTTAAAATCATACTTAGAGGTCAAAGTGTGAATTGGAAATTAAATAGCTTACACATTTCTGTATTAGCCATAACATTGCTATATATTAATGGATGTTAAGATATCATAACCTTAGCACAAATGTAAGCTATGGAAAGAAGTGTTGCAAGTAACACTTGTCTTCCTACCTCAATGGTCAAGGTCACACATATAGGTCAGATTTTCAATATGGCCAATTATCAGCTAATCAGACAATCTCTCCCTACTTTAAAGGTCAAAGTCAAACTTAAGAGGTCAAAGTTGGTCATAAAACAGCTTGTCAGTACTTTGTCATTTATCAGACCACAATAAATGAACACCGTTAGGAAACAAGATGTTGTATGAATCACCTGTCTCCCTACCTCAAATGTCAATGTAACACTTAAGGGTAAAACTCATATTTGACCATAAAAAGCTTGATTTTGAGATTAGTGGACTTTTGAAATAAATGTGGAATGTGGGGGGCAGTCTTGTGTTATGGAAACATGTCTTGTTCTGCATGGTCAACTTTTACCTTTCTGAGAAACATTAGTTTTTTTAAGTAGTAGATAAAACTTATTGACAAAACAACAAAAGACCTTTGAAGTACAACTGTTAACCGATACTAGCTTAAATGTCAATTTGTGTTTTGATTTGCATGGACCAATCTTAATGAAGCTTTGGATGTAACCAGTTTGCATTGAGACCTACCTCGGAAATACATGTTAGGCTAATGTTAGGTCGACAAGACTTTAAATAGAAATATGGTTTCTGGTCAATTAATCATTTTTAGATGGAGTTATTTTGCTGACATTAGACATATAGGTAGTTTACACGCATACCAAGCTTGGAAATTAAGAATTGGAAGTCAAGTCAAGGTCAAAGTCACTGTTACTAAAATTGAAAAGTTTTCACTCAATAACTTGAGTATTAATGGAGGTATTGTGTTGAAATTGTGTGCTAAGTTACTTGCAAGTGAAACTTAAAAAATCTGGTTTTGTGACATTGCCATGTTTATTGTTTGTATTATTGAAATTGAAAATATACAAAGTACCACCATGTTATTGCCTTTAATATAAGAAAAATATTTTATTCAGGCACAGAACCAGTGATCACCAAGAAGAATGGTTCTCCAGTTGTTTATTGTGTACCATGCCCTGATAAAATGTATTACAATAGTGCCAAAAATCTCAGTTCAGATACTTTTTCCAATTGTCACGAGAAGAAAAGTAATCAGTGCACAGATGAATTTCAAAAAAAGGACTGTGCAAAGGAACGTGGCCAGAAACCGTGGGATGAGCAGTCTATAAGTGATGGGTTCTGCAGATGTGATGCCAGAAATGGATATGCACCATTTGACGATTCTTCTCTGTTTAAACATGAATACTGTTTCACTAGAGCAGAAAATTGCAGAAAAGTGTACTGTGAAAATGGCATGGAACTTTCTCTAAGTAAGTTCACAAAAGCCAATGTTGTGATGAAGTGTTAGAGGGTAACAAATCTTCAGAACATTTTAAAGCGACTTATGTCCCTATAATATTGGTATGCTTAAATGAATTTTTAGCTCGGCTGTTTCCAGAGAAAACTCTAGGTATTGTCATAGCCAGCTTGTCGTCCGGCGTCTGCTGTTTGGTGTCTGCCGTCCACCGTGCTAAAACCTTAACTCTAAAATCAAAGTGCTTCCACCCACAACTTTGAAACTTCATATATAGATGCACCTTCATGAGTTCTGCACGCCACACCCATTTTTGGGTCACTAGGTCAAGGTCAATGTGACCTCTAAAAAAAGAAAAAAAATTCTGACAATCTTTCATTAATACAAAACTGCACCCGCAGCCGAGCTTTGGCACCCCTTATGCGGTGCTCTTGATTTTTATTATGTATTGTTCCCATTTGTTAACTCGTCCAACTCCATACATGTACATCACAGCTTGTGTTTTTGACACCTTTTAAGTTTTAAATGATCATAAAGTAATGAATTTTGACTGCAGTCAATTGTTGCTGGTTAAGTCAACTACATGTAACTTATAGGTCTGGAAATGTCAAAAAAGACTGATAGTTCCATAGGATAGGCCAATAAAGTGTAGATCTTTTTTGGGGTAACTAGCTAAAAAATCGGATAAGAATCCAGTAATTTTGCTGGAATTTTACTCCAAAATTTAACATAGACATTTTGACGATAAAGCTTGAGGTATTACAATATTTAAGCAATCAAAGATTAAAAAGGACATAAGTGGTACAGTAAATATTACACCACTGTTTAGGTAAGTTCCCTTAAATTTTATTTAAAGACATAATTATCATTTGTTTTTTATCTACGTCACATTTAAACATTCATGGATAACAGTTCACACTCTTTATGAAGTCAGTTTTGCTATATTCTGTTGAAAGCAAGTCCTCTAAATGTGATAAGTAGATTTGTCTGTGTCCAAACGTGAAGTGGGCGCATCCAGTGTTATCATTTCCAAAGTTTGTCGATTTTGTTTCTTGGCATAACAAGAAATAATGCCCTTCTAATTGTGCTTACTCTCTGTCTCTGTAAAATGTTTCTTTACAAAACTTGGTACATGTATAAACGTTACTGGTAATTCTAACAAATATGGGAATACAATTTTCATAATTTCATTATTACGATTATATTTTATTATTTTTATATCGCATGGAGGGTTTGTACTTTACTGCTTTTTTCTTATCTAGTAAAAAAAAAGACAGACACATAATTTTATTTGTCAGACGCTTATTTTTCCAGCCCATTAAATACAAACAATATTTTTTCATTAATTTAAGTTTTCAAACTGTTAGAAATAATATTGTTCTTAAATATCCTTTTGAACATATTTTTTTATTCAGACTACGTGTGTATCCCAAAGTGTCCATTTGGATTCAATCGGACTAAATTATCTGATGAATGCAAGAACCTCACGTAAGTTTGCTTGATTTTTCTGGGGTACATATTTGAAAGCATACTGTGTAGAATTCCTGAAATTTCGACATAAATGAGGCATTTTATAAATAAACATATTTTGTGTAGAGTGTTTATGCATAAGAATACAATGCTAAAATAAAAAACCAGATTGCAAATTAAGGTTGATCTAATAAGTGCTCTAAGTTTTGGTTGTGGGGAATAAAATAACACATACTATTGTTTCCTTTAAGATAATTTTACACCTTAAAGTTATTAGTCCTAATTTAAGGTCAATGTCGAAAGAGGAGGTCAAGAGATAAATGTCTGAAATTTTCAGAAAAACTTATTCTGGAGCTTAAGAGAGTATGCACAATTTGTCAAATATTTATGAATTTATATAAAATGTGTAAAAAAAACTTATACATATATTTCAATATAAATAAAAATAAAAGTTAAGAAGAACATGTGTTGAAAAATGCGAAATAAGCCAGATATTTAATTCTGAAATCGAAAATGTCTGTACAGTCGAATTCACCGGCATCATGTATATCATGCATGTACGATGTGAATCAAAATTAAGTTTTACGGATATTTTTAATTTCCTGCAGCGATATCTATTCATACGACACATGAACGCTAACTCAGATCCTAATAAACAGACAAATGCTTCGGTTATGGTAAGAAAATATGTACAAAATATCTTCATCACAATCGGCTCGGGGCGCTTATTTGTCTTTGCTGCATTTTATTTGTCTTCAATTTATAATTTTAAGCCTATTTTGTGTTATTGTAACATATTTGTATCAATATATTACAATTTAACACATATACAAATCGTGCTTACTCTCTTTAATCTTGATCAGTGTGGATTGATTTTTATGCTCCCCGAAATTTTTTGGGGAGCATATAGTTGCCAGTTCATGCTTCCCGAAAATTTTCGGGTAGCATATAGTTGCCAGTTTGAAGTTCCGTACTTCCTTACTTCCGACCTTCCGTCACACTTTTGTTACAGTTTCTCATAAGCTCCTTCAATATTTGTTCGATCTCTTACATATTCGACATATAGGTACCTTGCATGGACCTCTACCTTTTGATGAGGTTTGAGGTCACTGGGGTCAAGGTCACCAAGGCTAATAATATATTTTTCTGTCGCAGATTTTGTTACAGTTTCTTATAGCACCCTCAATATTTTTCCCATCTATTATATATTTGGCTTGTAGGTACCTTTCATGGACCTCTACCTTTTGATGAGGTCACTGGGGTCAAGGTCACCAAGGCTAATAATAGATTTTTCCGTCACAATTTTGTTACAATTTCTCATAGCGCCTTCAATATTTTACCGATCTCTTACATATTTGGCATGTAGGTACCTAGCATGGACCTCTACCTTTTGATGAGGTTTGAGGTCAAGGTCAAGGTCACCGAGGCTAATAATATTTTTTTTTGGGTGATTATTAACACATAGATTGACAAAGCGCATCATCGGGGAGCATCCATCAGCTTCACTGATGTTCTTGTTAAATAGTTATCAAAAGATCGGGGGTATATTGTTTTTGGTCTGTCTGTCTGTCTGTCTGTCTGTCTGTCTGTCTGTCTGTCTGTCTGTCTGTCTGTCTGTCTGTCTGTCTGTCTGTCTGTCTGTCTGTCTGTCTGTCTGTCCTGTCTGTCTGTCTGTCTGTCTGTCTGTCTGTCTGTCTGTCTGTCTGTCTGTCTGTCTGTCTGTCTGTCTGTCTGTCTGTCTGTCTGTCTGTCTGTCTGTCTGTCTGTCTGTCTGTCTGTCTGTCTGTCTGTCTGTCTGTCTGTCTGTCTGTCTGTATGTCTGTCTGTCTGTCTGTCTGTCATTGTATGTGTGTGTCACAAAACTTTAACCTTGGTTAAACTTTTATAACTTTTGCAATATTGAAGTTAGCAACTTCATATTTGGCATGCATGTGTATCTCATGTAGCTGCACATTTTGAGTGGTGAAAAGTCAAGGTCGTCCTTCAAGGTTAAAGATCAAATATCATTGTATTTTTCGTTCCTAAAACTTTAACCTTTGTTAAAGTTTGGTCATAACTTTTTGAATATTGAAGATAGCAACTTGATATTTGGCATGCATGTGTATCTCATGGAGCTGCACATTTTGAGTGGCTTAAGGTCAAGGTCATCATTCAAGGTCGAAGGTCAAAGTTAGGGTTTCAAAGCGGCGCAATAGGGGGCATTGTGTTTCTGACAAACACATCTCTTGTTTTTCAGAAGTGATAAGGTTTGTTAGAGTCCTGCTCCCATAAACATGGTGCAATGTCAAAGTTGCAAAGCAAGATTGAAGGTCAAAAAGGTCAAATATAAGATATAGACCATGAACACTGTACAGGGCATAACTTTGTTCATCATGGCTGGATTTTCAAATATCTTGACATAAGTGATAATCATGATGGGTCACAAGACAAGGCAAGACCCAGGCCCCTGTTGCCGAGGTCAAGGTTACAACTTTAATGCACTCTCACTGGTGAAAATGTTGTTTACAGCATGATTTGCATCCTTCACTGGAGAACAAATCTACCATGACATATATAGCTTTATTTATGACCTTATATTAAAGTGGGATATATTCCTTTAGTTCTTTTGTAGTGGCAGTGCTTCAAATGTATGCAGTGACCTCTATGACTATCTTAAGTTCTGACCTGTGATTCACAGAGCAGAAGTATTCCCCATTTTACAAAATTCAGGTTAAGTTAAGGTTAATTTTACATGTTGGTAAATATTTTTAAAACTGCTACAGATATTCAGCTGAAAGTTAAAGCACCTTTTTATTTTGATGCCCCCCTTTGTAGAAGAGGGGGTACCCCCTTAGAAGAGGAGGGGATATGTTGATTTGCACATGTCGGTCGGTCAGTCTGTCGGTTGGTCCGTCCACCAGGTGGTTTCTGGATGATAACTCAAGAACGCTTGGGCCTAGGATCTCGAAACTTCATAGGTACATTGATCATGACTTGCAGATGACCCCTATTGATTATGAGGTCACTAGGTCAAAGGTCAAGGTCACGGTGACCCGAAATAGTAAAATGGTTTCTGGATGATAACTCAAGAACGCTTAGGCCTAGGATCATGAAACATGATAGGTAGATTGATCATGACTCGCAAATGACCCCTATTGATTTTTAGGTCAAAGGTCAAGGTCAAGGTGACCCGAAATAGTAAAATGGTTTCCAGATGATAACTCAAGAACGCTTATGCCTAGGATCATGAAACTTGATAGGTAGATTGATCATGACTCGCAGATGACCCCTATTGATTTTCAGGTCACTAGGTCAAAGGTCAAGGTCACGGTGACCCGAAATAGTAAAATGGTTTCCGGATGATAACTCAAGAACGCTTATGCCTAGGATCATGAAACTTGATAGGTAGATTGATCATGACTTGCAGATGACCCCTATTGATTTTCAGGTCACTAGGTCAAATGTTAAGGTCACGGTGACCCAAAATAGTAAAATGGTTTCCGGATGATAACTCAAGAATGCTTATGCCTAGGATCATGAAACTTCATAGGTACATTGATCATGACTCGCAGATGACCCCTATTGATTTTCAAGTCACTAGGTCAAAGGTCAAGGTCACGGTGACCCGAAGTAGTAAAATGGTTTCCGGATGATAACTCAAGAACGCTTATGGTTAGGATCATGAAACTTCATAGGTACATTGATCATGACTGGCAGATGACCCCTATTGATTTTCAGGTCACTAGGTCAAAGGTCACGGTGACCAGAAATAGTAACATAGTTTCCGGATGATAACTGAAGAACGCTTATGCCTATGATCATGAAACTTCATAGGTAAATTGATCATGACTGGCAGATAACCCCTATTCATTTTCAGGTCACTAAGTCAAAGGTCAAGGTCACGGTGACCAGAAATAGTAAAATGGTTTCCCGATGATAACTCAAGAACGCTTATGGCTAGGATCATGAAACTTCATAGGTACATTGATCATGACTGGCAGATAACCCCTATTGATTTTCATGTCACTAGGTCAAAGGTCAAGGTCACGGTGACCTGAAATAGTAAAATGGTTTTCCGATGATAACTCAAGAAAGCTTATGGCTAGGATCATGAAACTTCATAGGTACATTGATCATGACTCGAAGATGACCCCTATTGATTTTCAGGTCACTAGGTCAAAGGTCAAGGTCACTGTGACAAAAAACATATTCACACAATGGCTGTCACTACAACTGAGAGCCCATATGGGGGGCATGCATGTTTTACAAACAGCCCTTGTTTAAAACAGGCTTTCTATGTAAGATTACCGGAATATGTCTCTTATCAAAGCAGAATGAATACTCTATGGTTTGAATTTAAAGATACTTATGTATTTTTTTGTTCATTTTCAGAGGTTTGACTACAAGAGAACCAATATCTTACATCACAGAGATGCAACCAAGTACAGAACCTGCAACAATATCTCCACCAAAACCCGTTACTACAAGCAATGAAAATGGTCAGGTTTAAAGTTTCAACACAGTTGTCTGTTTTCTTTTTTTTGGTCATTTAGATAATAATTTTCTTTATTTTGGTTCCACTATTCATCTAACAGTTCAAGCTATACTACTCTTCCATATTTGTTGAAATTGCAATAATGTTATGGATCAGATTTGTGTCTACAAGTGCATATCATTGTTACTTATTTCAAACTTCACACTTGTGTTTGGGCTCATTGTTTGAGATATCTCTCATTAATGTTTGCAATTAATGAATATGTAGGTTTTAGGTTGACATTTGTATGCAATAGCACCATATCTCAATAATGTACTGAAGATGATGTACTTAATATTATTCTACAGCACCTTGACCTTACTGGGTAAACAGTCACTGATCAAAACATGAATATGACCAGCTTTTAAATAAAATTATGCCAGGTTAGTGTTTGTGTGCAAACAAATTAAATCCTATTAAAAATCTTTATTTTTAAGTTTGTATGCAGCTTACATGCAAAAATAGCTTGGGAATACATTTGATGCTAGTTGTGTCAATGCCAATTTTAGTTTAACTGGAAAAAGACAAATGGTGACCACTGAGTTACTTGGGTTTTGATAGAGCAGGCTTTATTCAGAATTTTTTATTTCTATGTAGCTTAAATTCAGACTTTGCCTGTGATTGCAGTGAAAATAATAGTTAAAACATTGAAACGCAGTTATTAACATTGATATTTTTGACAATTATTAAAAGTGGAAAGACACATATATTCTACAGGTGTGTAAATCATGCTTAGTGACAGATTTTCTTAAGCTCATCTGAGCATATAGTGCTCATGGGGAGCTTTTGAGATACCCTGATGTCCTTTGTTAGTCAGTGCAGGAGGTGTGTCCGTTAACTTTTTCTTCTAAGGCCTTCTTGTCCTTAACCCTTTTAAATATTTAAATGAAACTACTTAGGAATGATCCTTGGTTGAAAAACAAGGAAAAAAAAAATCTTCTTCATTAAAAAAACAAGAGTCAGGAGTTAATATTTGGTATTTAACATTGTCAAGTGTGTCACATAACTCTTTTGATAAGCAACGCCATGGGAAAATTTCCCTAATGACGTGAATTGTATTAACTCAGTGAATATAGTTTATTATATGGTGAATTTGGCAAGTTGGTTCGATTCGAATTCTAATTCATCTGTATAATAACGTGTGATGATATGTACAACAAAGTCATGGATGCATTCAAGTCCAATTTAATTTAGTGTGTTCAAAATTCTGTATGTACAGTTTTTTCTCCAAAAACACAACAATGTTACATTCACAAATTTGTCCATGCATAAGTAAGATAAGAATCAGTCTTATTCCGAAAATAAACTACATGGCTGGACGTTTTCTCCTTCCGTCCTTCCCGTGTTCCAATAATCAACTTACTTAATACGTACATCGATTGCCATGTTTGCAAATCATGTGTACAGAGAACCAATGAAAAACATTTGAATGTCACGTGAGCAGAGATTCAATGAAAAAGTGACAATGTAAAAAACCCAGTCAACTGATGATTAATGCTGTTGATGCTTATTTTGACATGAGTAAATTAACAAGGAAGAAACCAGCCCATAAAGTATATTTTTAACCCCGAGTGGCTGACAGTAAAAGATGTTTAACCTTAGGGCAAGGAAATATTATTTGAAAAGCTATAAGTGACTGGCTATGTAAATATTTTAGCAAAATTGATTTATTACAATTTTATAATAATGAACAAATAAAATAAATTTAAAGAAATAACTATATATGTTTTTTTACATGCATTTATATGCTTTTCTTGCAAAGTAGTCTCATATTAGGATGGTTCAAATCATGTTACTGGGGTAAAAACTGGCCATGGCTAAGGAGTCACATGATTTGTATAGACTTATATAATAAATATGTTTTAAGCTCACCTGAGCACAATGTGCTCAATGGTGAGCTTTTGTGGTCACTTTTTGTCCGTTGTCCATTGTGCCTTGTGAACATTTGGTTCTGGTTGGTTGAAAAACATGGCCACCAAGGGGTGGGGCATTTTTCCTTATATGGCTATCTATGGCTATAGTAAAACCATGTTAACACTCTTGAGGCCACATTTATTGTCCGATCATCATGAAACTTGTTCATAAGATTTGTCCCAATAATGTCTTGGACAAGTTTGAAAATGGTTGCTGTTGATTGACAAACATGGCCACCAGGGGGCGGTGCATTTTCCCTGATGTAGCTATATATGTCTATACTTAATCCTTGTTGACACTCTAGAGGCCACTCTTATTGTCCAATCCTCATGAAACTTAATCAGAAGATTTGTCTCAATGATATCTTGTACGAATTTGAAAACGGTTCTGGTTGGTTGAAAAACATGGCCGCAAGGGGGGGCGGGGCATTTTTCCTTTGTATGGCTCTAGGTAAAACTTGCTAACACTCTTAAAGTCTATTTTTTATATTAATATTTTCTTAAAATAGAAGAATTTGTGAAAAAGTCCCTTTGAGTGCTAGTCTGATGTCTGTTTTGTTCTGTATGAAGTTTTTAAGTTCAACATTACAAAATTATATTAAAAGGATTTGTGATGTAATAACCTAATAAGACAAGAAACCGTCGGAGACGGGTGATGCTCCCCAAAGGTTTTTTATGCCCCCGGTAGGGTGGCATATAGCAGTTGAACTGTCCGTCAGTCAGTATGTCAGTCAGTCTGTCCGTCCGTCCGAAAAAAACTTTACATAGGCCATAACTTTTTCACTATTGAAGATAGCAACTTGATATTTGGCATGCATGTGTATCTCATGAAGCTGAACATTTTGAGTGGTGAAAGGTGAAGGTCAAGGTCATCCTTCAAGGTCAAATGTCAAATATATGGCGTCTGTCCGTCCGAAAACTTTAACATTGGCCATAACTTTTTCAATATTGAAGATAGCAACTTGATATTTGGCATGCATGTGTATCTCATGAAGCTGCACATTTTGAGTGGTGAAAGTTCAAGGTCAAGGTCATCCTTCAAGGTCAAAGGTAAAAAATAAATAAAATTCAAAGCGGCGTTCTCATTCGGCTGCATATTTTGAGTGGTGGAAGTTCAAGGTCAAGGTCATCCTTCAAGGTCAAGGTCATCCTTCAAGTTCAAAGGTCAACAAAAAAATGAAAGCGGCGTTATCATGAAGCTGCACATTTTGAGTGGTGGAAGGTCAAGGTCATCCTTCAAGGTCAAGGTCATCCTTCAAGGTTAAAGGTAATTTTTTTTTTTTTTTTCAAAGCGGCGCAATAGGGGGCATTGTGTTTCTGACGAACACATCTCTTTTTTTTGTCACAATATTGCACTATATATTCAGATAAAAGGAAACGTCTTGAGGGGCATAACTTTGGAAAAAATAATACGATGGATGGTTTAGCAACTTAAAAATTTCAAAGGGCCATAACTCTCTAAATAAATCATCTAACCAGAACCCACAAATAACATGCCCATCTCCTCAAGGTAGTTAAGCTTCCCATAAAGCTTCATTGAATTCCAGTCAGTGTTTGGGGAAAAAATAGCCCGGACAAGAATTGCACTATATGTACAGTTAATGGAAAATTTCAAAGGGCCATAAGTCTGTGAAAAATCATCGTTCCATAACTGGCCGATATGCACATCTCCTTTTGGTAGTGAAGCTTCCCATAAAGTTTCATTGAATTCCAGTCATTAGTTGCTGAGAAATAGCCCGAATAAAAAATTAATTAATATTAATATTTTCTTTAAATAGAAGAATTTGTGAAAAAGTCCCTTTGAGTGCTAGTCTGATGTCTGTTTTGTTCTGTATGGAGTTTTTAAGATCAACATTACAAAATTATATTAAAAAGGATTTGTGATGTTATAACCTAATAAGAAAAAGGTTCTTTTAGGTGGCATATAGCAGTCTCACTCACTGTCTGTCCGTCTGTCCCTCGGTCTGTCTGTCTTTATAGCAGTCCTGCATTTGTTAAAAGATTTTTAAGATATTTACCTGATTATTGGTGAATGACTAACCTCATGACTCACAGATCAAGTTTGAGTTTCTTTCCTGTGCGGTGATTTTTGGTGATTTTACGGGTCTTGGACTTAAAAACATTTCTCTAGAATAACAGTTGTCGGGACTTTTTACATAAACACATTCAGATATTTACCTAATTTTTGGTGTGTGAGTCTAACTAATAATTTACAGATACATTGTAAGTTTTGTTCTGGACCATTAATTTTTGAAAAAGTTAAGAGCCTTCTACTTAGGAATTTTCTTTAAAATAACAGTTTTCTGGAACTTTTTTTCCTTTTTCCTTAATGCTTACAGATATTGACCTGATTTTTGGGGTGTGAGTCTACCTAAATAACTTTCAGGTCATGGCTGATGTTTGTTCTGGTCCAAGGCCCGTAACTTTGTCAAATATCAATTGACCGTTACTTCATAATGTTATTTTCTATTTGGATATAAGCTGCTAGCTGATGTGCAGCTTCAAAGTGCAGCTCTTGTTTCTTTAGTAAGTGCTGTGTTAAACTAATTACGCTTTGTTTGATATCTTTTCAGAGCCCCCTCCTCAGGATATTTCTTCCAAAATTAGTAATATTGGTATTATAGCTGGTGCTGTGGTTGTGGTTGTATTTGTATCAACAGCTGGTAAGCTTACTGTTTTTTTATGCCCCCGGATCGAAAGATCGGGGGTATATTGTTTTTGGCCTGTCTGTCTGTCATTCATTCATGCATTTATTCATTCATTGTATGTGTGTGTCCCATAACTTTAACCTTGGTTAAAGTTTGATAACTTTTGCATTATTGAAGATAGTAAATTCATATTTGGCATGCATTTGTATCTCATGGAGCTGCACATTTTGAGTGGTGAAAAGGCAAGGTCATCCATCAAGGTCAGAGGTCAAATATCATTGTATTTTTCTTTCCTAAAACTTTAACCTTCGTTAAAGTTTGGTCATAACTTTTTAGCTCACCTGAGCACAATGTTCTCATGGTGAGCTTTTGTGATCGCCTTTTGTCCATTGTCCCTCGTGCGGCGTCAACATTTTGCCTTGTGAACACTCTAGAGGCCACATTTATTGTCCAATCTTCATGAAACTTGGTCAGAACATTTGTCTTATTGATACCTTGACTAAGTTCGAAACTGAGTCATGCTGGGTAAAAAACTAGGTCATTAGGTCAAAAAAAAGAAAAACCTTGTGAACACTGTAGAAGTCACATTTGATGCCTAATCTTCATGTAACTTTGTCAAAATGTTTGTCTAAACGATATGTTGGTTGAGTTCAAAAACGGTTCCGGTCTGTTGAAAAACATGGCCGCCAGGGGGCAGCTGGGACGTGTTCGTTATATGGCTGTTGAAAAACCTTTGAACACTAAAAGTCACAATTTTTGCCCAATCATCATGAAACTCGGTCAAAACATTGGTTTCATTGATATCTCGGACTAGTTCAAGATGATCCAGATCGGTGAAAAAACATGGCTGCCAGGGGGCAGGCCAGTTTTCTCTATACGTATATTGTGAAAACATGTGAACATTCTAGAAGTCATATTTTTGGTCCAATCTTCATGAAATTTGGTCAGAAGATGTGTTTTCTGGATATGACGGTTGAGTTTGGAAATGGTTCGGATCGGTAAAAAAAAATATGGCTGCCAGGGGGGTGGTTATTTTCCTTATATTTATAAAGTAAAAAAAGCTTTTGAACAATCTAGAAGTCACATGTTTTGCCTAATCATCATAATTTTTTTTCTAAACATCAATTTTATAGATATTTTGGACGAGTTTGAAAATGGTCATGATGGGTGGAAAAACATGGCCACCAGAGGGTGGGGCATTTTTCTCTATATGTATATAGTGAAAACATGTGAACAGTCTAGAAGACACATGTTTTGCCCAATCTTCATGAAATTTGGTCAGAATATTTGTTTCCTGGATACGACAGTTGAGTTCGAAAATGGTTTTGATCGGTAAAAAAACATGGCCGCCAGGGGGTGTCTTTTTCCTAATATTTATATAGAAAAAAAGCTTGTTAACAAGTTTCCTGATTTTCTGGCAGTTTTGTCTCAGCTTTCCTCTTCCTTCCTGCTGGTTTACCTCTTCCAGACATTTTGTGATGCTTTTGTTATAAAACTAAGAAATATATCTTCAAATTAATGTAGATTTTTTAATTTCGATTTTTTCTGTAGGTTTAAGCCTTGGAATCCAATGCCAGAAAGGAATCATAGAACTCTTTATTCATCAACATACTAGTATGCTCAAGATACTGTCCCTTGAAGGGTCCACATTTCTGCTTAAATAAACTGGGTTTTATTGTTTAATACAATAACCCACATTATCAAATATTTGTGTTTTATAACGGATTTATTGATTTTTTAATTGGAAATATAATTGCAAGGTGAGTCTGAAAAGCGTTCATGTTTGTTTAAAAACAAGGCTCTCAGGGGGGTGGTAGTTTTTTGGCATGTCTACAGTTGTTTATAGTGAAACATTGTGAATACTTTTAGTCACATTTTTAGTTCAATCTGAATGACACTTGCTGAGTGCAAATGTTGTTATCATATCTTGATTTAGTCTACTCAATTAGTTTTAATAATATCATCTTCAAACATGGTGACAATCTTTATGAGCTTAATATTTTTTGCTCATGGTGAACTTTTGTGATCACCTTTTGTCAATTGTCTGTCTTCCGTTGTGCGTCATGAATATTTGCCTTGTTAACACTGTAGCAGCCACATTTATTGTCGGATCTTCATGAAACTTTGTCAGAAGATTTGTCCCAATGATATCTTGGACGAGTTCAAAAATGGTTCAGGTCTGTTGAAAAACAGCTGCACATTTTGAGTGGTGAAAGGTCAAGGTCATCCTTGAATTCAAGGGAAGTAATAAGCTTCAAAGGGAGATAATTGTCTGTATCTGCCAAATGATTAAAATCAAAATTAATAAATCAAAGCGGCGCAGTAGGGGTCATTGTATTTCTGACAAACACATCTCTTGTTATATTGTTGTTCTGGCATGGTGTCATGTTTGTGCCCTTAAAACCTGCCAACACAGTAGAAAGATATGGCAGACATCAGCCACCTTACAATTGTAATAAACTTAATTCATCAATAGTATATTAAAATAACAGACGGCTAATATTGCAGGTCTGGTATGCTGCTGCTGCAAAGAGAGACTTCGTCAATTAAGGTGTCAATTAAGGTGTCAATTGTGTGGAGCTGCAAGAACAGAAGGTGCCAATAATGTAGTTATCTATTCTCCTGTACCCACAGATCCCTCTGGAACATTAGGGAGTCATGTCAATGACTGTAGGATAGAAATGGCATCGATAGGAGTCAAAAATGAAGAAGCTAATGGCTTCAACCATGTTGACAATTCTCAAAATATGTGCAGTGCTGATGATTTACTGCCAAATAATGGAGATAATAATTATTCAGCTGGTGATGATGCCACAGAGACTTTTGGATCAACTTCACAAAAAGACAGAAAAGAAATGGGTTCCAGACATAGAGAAAAAAAAAATAAAACAATAATTAAAAACTACAAGACATGTATTAAGGTCAAGGGAAATTTGAATCATTATCACAAGGGTTCATCCACACAGGTAAATCTGCATACGTTTGTGTTTATTTAATGTTGAAATAAGGTTATTACTTGTTCCTGTTGTACATAATCTTTTTATGCTCCCCATATATATATATATATATGGGGAGCATATAGTTGCCAGCTTGTCCTTACTTCCGTCACTCTTTTGTTACAGTTTCTCATAGCGCCTTCAATATTTTACCGATCTCTTACATATTTTGCACCTCTACCTTTTGATGAGGTTTGAGGTCACTGGGTTTAAGGTCACCAAGGCTAAAAATAGATTTTTCTGTCTTAATTTCGTTACAGTTTCTCACAGCGCCTTCAATATTTTACTGATCTCTTACATATTTGGCATGTAGGTACCTTGCATGGACCTCTACCTTTTGATGAGGTTTGAGGTCACTGGGGTCAAGGTCACCAAGGCTAATAATATATTTTCTCAAGGTCACACTTTGGTTACAGTTTCTCATAGCGCCTTCAATATTTGATCAATCTCTTATATATTTGGGATGTAGGTACCTTGCATGGACCTCTACCTTTTTGATGAGGTTTGAGGTCACTGGGGTCAAGGTCACTGAGGCTTATAGTAGATTTTCTCAAGGTCACACTTTTTTCCACACAACTAAACCATATATCAACAAAGCAGAGCATCCATCAGTTTTACTGATATCCTTAATTGTTGCATTGAAACTTATTTGTGGACTTTTGCATGTTCATTGTTCTGTTCCATTTTACTTTTCTATTTATTGGCAAATACTCGCCAGTTTTATGAAACTTGATTAAGAGGAAATATGAGCAATCACATGATTTATATTCTGCGTGCAGTGTTCAATTAAAATTATGTGGATCTTTTTGTACTTACAATCCATACTTATGACAGCCTTGTATATCTGGTGCAAAATTTATTATTTACAAATATAGTGTTAGGGAGAGCCATTGTTTGAAGATTGTTTGGTTAAGTAGTTGTCTGTCCATATTTCATTTCAGACCCAAATCTATTTTATGCAAAAAGGAATAATAACAAATAAATAAAAATGATCTCTATATTAAGACAGCAATGTCACTGGCTGAAAGGTCAAGATCACAGCGGTCACTTGTGTTTTGTATATATTTCCCATGATTGATAAACATTAAGTACAGTGTATTTATTATTGCCTATCCCATAACTTTAATTTAAATAATCCAATTTTGAAGTAGAAAATATCAAAATTTCTTAATAATAATTGATTTCGAAGTGCTTTGAAGACTTCACAATTTTTTCTTGTATGATTATTTAACAATATGAGATTATGTGCTGCATGCAAAAAAACACATGAGGATTATTTCAATGTCAAATATTGATAGGAACTTCAAAAGCCTATTGTCAAACCTCTTACTCTGTGCAAAAACAGAATGATATTAATCACCTCCAGTGACGACATTTCCTTTTAACTACCGTGTGATTTCATTGGTTCTTAGCCAGACATTATCATATTTATTTCTGCCTTTTTTCAGGTTGAAGGGCTACATTATTTAATAGAAGAAACAGGTAATTTATTTTGAGTATTTTTTGTGGTTAAAGTTAACGGTGAAGATCACAGGTACTTGTAATTATTTTCCCCACAATATCTTAAGAACAATTGGACCTAAATTAGTCAAATTACGTGGGAGGAAAAAAAGACACCATATATTGTTTTTGGCCTTTATGTCTGTCTGTCATTCTGTCTGTCATTCTGTCCCAAAACTTTAACCTTGGTCATAACTTTTGCAATATTGAAGATAGCAAATTGATATTTGGCATGCATGTGTATCTCATGGAGCTGCACATTTTGAATTGTGAAAGGTCAAGGTCATCTTTCAAGGTCAAAGGTCAAATATATGGCTTCAAAGCGGCGCAATAGGGGGCATTGTGTTTCACAAACACAGCTCTTGTTGTATATATCTTGAAAACGCCTTGCACATTGAATTTGTAGTCACTTGGGAGGAAAAGAAGACACCTATTGAAAGCAAGGTCTACAGGTCTAAAGTCACAGGTTGCTTAGGATTTTTTAACAATATCTTGAGAACTCGTTGGCCAACTCTCATATATATTGCTATACTGGTGACTTGGGAGGAAAAGAAAATTCCTATTGATTATGAGGTCTGCATCTAAAGGAACTTGCTCCTTTATGGAACGCCATAACTGACTTTATATGAGTACTGTCGCTGTTTGCAGAACATTCATCATTAGTTTCGGTGGGATAAGCTTTATGCCATGTGCAATCTTCTTTACCTACTTTACATTCGTTATTATGTGCAGTACTTACAGCATTACATGCAGAAGTTTCTTCATTATGGTCGGTCAAAACTTAATAACGTTTGGTACATTCGTCAATATGTGCAGTAGCTACAGCATTACTTGCAGTAGTTACAGTATTACGTGCCATGGACAAAGTGTTATTTTCTGTGCAAACTTCCTTCTTTTCTGTGCAAAGTTCTTGGCGTTCTGTACATTCATCAAGAGCGGTAGTTACAATATTACGCGCAGTAACAGCTTTACTGTTTGCTTTGCAAATTTCATTATGTTCAGTACATTCGTCATCATGTGCAGTAGCTACAGTATTATGTTCTCTCCAAATGTCTTTATGTTGGGTACATTCAACATTTTGTGCAGCAATTACATCATTTCGTGCTGTGCAAACGTCTTAATGTTGAGTACGTTCATCATTATGTGCAGTTGTTACAACATTACGTGCGGTAGTAACAACATTATGTTTTGTCCAAATAGTTTTACTTTTGATACATTTATTATTTTACGCAGTAGTAACAGCATTGCGCGCAGTACTAACAGCATTATGTTCTGTCCACATAGATTAACATTCAGTACATTTATCATTGTGTGCTGTAGTTATATGATTACGCATTGTGGTTTTAAAATTTTGTGCTGTGCAAATTCCATTGTATTCAGTACTTTTGCCACTATGCATACTGGTTACATCATTACGTTTGATAGAAACGACTTTATGCTTGGTAGTTATGCCTATTCGTTCGGTGGATAGGTCTTTTTAGGAACATTTATACGGGACACCGTATGTCGTAATTTTCCCGTAAGTGTGAAACAGAATCTTGTACTATTCACCCCAAGACAATTCACCCCCAGAATTTGATTTCTTTGGACAATACCCTCTAAGACAATTCACCTCAATATTTTTATATGAGATTTTAGTGTCATTTGCTTTTGTCAAGTTTGAAAATAAGTTGTGAGCAGATGTGTTGGGGTTATAATTTTTACTTTGCAGCACGTGAAAATAATAAAATGTAGTATGTCAATGAAAGATGACATTGTGATTTTTGTTAAATGCAATTCAACCAATGTATTTTTATATAAACTGTGTTACATATAAAATTGAAATAAATTGAAATAAGTATTTTTTTTATAATATTTGTGCATTTGTTTTAAATAATATTATTTGGTTACTATTTTATTATTAGTACTTTGTCAAATATTGAAGTCATATAAATATTTTCATTGAATTCTTAGAATTTTACATTATAACAATTACTTATTTATTCATGTTAGATGGGATAATTAATTTAATAAAATACAATATGGTTTAATTGAGAAGAAAACATTAATTAAAGAAAGGAAATTTAATCTGGTTGGGAGCTTGCCATTAATGGGTATTACAATCAAGCATTCACACCCCTGATATGAGGTGAAGCTTGCAAGGCATGGAATTATATTAGTACAGCGCATAATGATGAAACTATTGCATATAATGACGAATGTACCGAATGTAAATTAAGTTTGTGCAGCACGAAATGATGTTGCTACTGAACGTAATGATGAAACTACTGCAGATAATGACGAATGTACCGAACGTGTAGACATTTGCACAGCAAGTAATGATGCAACTATTGCACATAATGTTGAATGTACGTAACATAGATAGGTTTGCACAAAACAAAATGATGTGACTACTGCACGTGATGATGTAACTACAGCAAGTAATGACGAATGTACCAAACGTAAAGAAGCTAGCACATAACTTAATACTGTAACTACTGCGTGTAATGCTGTAACTACAGCCCATAATGACGAATGAACCGAACGTAAAGAAAATATCACAGCACATAATGATATTGCCACAGTGCGTAATAATGTAACTACATCACATAATGTCGAACGTACAGAAATTTAAAAAGTTTTGACAGAACATAATGTTGTTACTACTTTGCGTAATGCTTTAACTAATGCATATAATGACGAACGTACCAAATGTAAAGAAAATTGCACAAAGCATAATGTATATTCCACTGAAAATAATGATTAATGTACTGCAAACAACGACAATAGTCATATGAAGTCAGTAATGGCGTTCCATACTCCTTAGTTATAAATTATGCGAATGAGTGATAAGACAAATAATAATAAATAACAATATGTTGCCATAGTGTTATTGTAAAACCATCATTCATTCTGTGCAATTTTATTTCCAAAATGTATTAGCTATGACTTTTGTCCTACCAAAAAATATACACGCATATGTGCATCTGAATTTGGTATACATTTTACAAGTTAACAGTATGATGCAGATGAAATTAAGTTTCAAATAGTTGTTATATAATATATAATGTATAATGCTTTCATTGAGATGGAAGAAGTGGAAGCAAATTAAATCATACCAGTTGATTTGTTATTGTAATTTTATTGTCCCCTACCGGTTTCACCGGAGGGGACTTCTGGTTTGCGCTCTGTGCGTCTGTCTGTGAGTCTGTCACACTTTTCTGGATCCTGCGATAACTTTTAAAGTTCTTCATATTTTTTCATGAAACTTGAAACATGGATAGATGGCAATATGGACATTATGCACGTCATTTCATTTTGTTCCTACGTCAAAAATTCTGGTTGCTATGGCTACAAATAAAACATCTGACATAGGGGACATATATTGCTTGGCAATAGTCTTGTTTCTTATAGTTTTTATTGTTCTTAATTTAATTCTGTTTTTGTAGAAGCTCTCTGCTCCAATAATACTAACAAATCAAACGCAAATGACCAAGAAGAGTCTGGGTCAGAAGATATGGAGGTGGATGCAAAGAATTATGGCACTGAGGTATGCAATATAAAACCTGTTCACTTATATAAGAGAACCTAAGAGAACTAATAAAGCTTTTGTTGTTGAGCCTTCTGGCGGAAAGCTTGATAATGCAGTTATGATGTGCAACAGCGGGTGTTTTCCTTCTCTGAGACCTGCAGAATATTGGCCCTATCACCTAGACTTATTTCTCCCCTCTGTTGTTGAAGTTTCTTTAAAGTAACATTACTATTCAAAATCAACGAAAATTTCGTACCATATTTTGGAAAATAAAGCTAAACAATTAAAAATCATTGTTCCTTATGGCCATGGTCGAAATTTCAACGCCAGATGTGGTCTGGTACAATAGATGTTTGTTGATGCAAAATGCTCGTTTTTATTATGGTTTTAACATGGTACCATCATAGTGTTTTTGTGTCGTATCAATAGATATATTCGCAGGAAAAAAAACATGCAATTAATTGTGGTCACAAATAAATAAAAACGAGCATTTTGTATCTACAAAAATCTCTGTAATCATACCACATCTAGCGTTGAAATTGTGGATATTGCTATAAGGAACACTGATTGTTTAGGTGTTAACTTTATTTTACGAAATACTTTACGAAAATTTCGTTGATTTTGAGCGTTATAGAGACTTTAAACAATCTAAAAGCTCTTATATTAAACAATGAAAAACAAGTGGTTGTAAATATCGTAAGGCTTCAAAAATTGTGTATGTACATGAGTCGTATTACTGGAGTTCCCCTTGCACTGTGTGTGAGCGCGTCAAGCTTGACCCGGATTAAATTTTGCAATTTTAAAATATCTGACCACAAATTTTGTTCACCCTCATTAAACTCAAAGGTCAATGTAACACCTGGAGGTCAAATTTTGTCCATACAATTGTAATTGTAATTTATAATGCAATAGTAATGTAATTTACCACATTTATGAGACTGCGTTTCAATTTTCATCAAAGGTCAAGGTCATACAAAATGTTTGATGGATAAATTTGACTATAAATCAGCTTTTCTAGGCTGTAACTTAAAAGAAGGTGCGTCACCTCGTGACCAAAAGTCAAGTTCACCGTACAAGCTAAACAACAAACATGTAAATGATTCAGCGTGTTAAAAAATTACAAGCATTATTGAAAAAAGGCTCAACTTGTTGACAACAGGCATGTAGCTAGTCTTTAATATACCATGGATGGGACAGTAGTATTTAGTGTTCAAAATTATTTAGCTTTTTATGGTAAAATAGCAAACAGTTGAATTCCATTTTGAAGATCATATTACAACAGGAAACAAACTTTTCTCATATAAGTTTTACAATCACAGTCAACTGAACAGACTGGTGATAATCACACCCAAAATTCAGGGACCAGTGATGGGACATTGTGTAAAACTATGGTGACGGATTGTGGTGATGGTCACATCAGTGATGCAGCTTCAGATGGTGATGTATGTACCAACAGTACTAATGCAGATTCATGCGATGATTGCAGTCCTGGCTTAGTTGAGAAGGTAACACGCATTTAACATGCTTAACCTAATTGCCTGCATAAAACACAGTTGATATTTCAAATGAAATAAATTATTAATAGTGTGTCATAAATCATAATAAACAATAGACAACAATCATACCACATACTTTATGAGTAATACGATTTTTTAGTTTATATCAGTTTATAGAAAGACAAATAATAATACACGGTAAATTCAAAGGGTTTTTATGCCCCCGGTAGGGTGGCATATAGCAGTCAGTCAGTGTGTAAGTCCGTTCGTCCGTCTGAGGTAGAATATATGGCTTCAAAGTGGCGCAGTAAGGGGCATTGTGTTTTACGAACTTAGCTCTTGTTCTTTCTTGTTTTGGCAACATTTAACATGAATTTCTTAATCAGTTTAAATTACCGTTTTGAAATGTTGGGATCATGCTTTTTATTTGCTCATGTTGAACTGTTTATTTCTCTATGATTGAAATAAAAGCGTTTGATTCTGCATTTTTTTTCAGATCAATGTTGAAGAAGTTTTTAAGGAAACAGATATGAAAACTGGCAAACGCGAGAATGTTGGAAATCTTTTGGACATCGTTAAATATGCAGGGACGGAATGGTCTCTAAGCAATAAGAAGGCGTGTTTATTAACAGAGGTGAGTAAAGCAACTGTCACAGCCTCTCAGCAATATGGAGAAAGTGCACTTCACACCAATATGATTGGGGATTTTCTCTAACATGTATCAAAGAGCATTAGTCCAAACAGATATCAACGCAAACAAACCAACCAAGCCATTTGCATAAATACTGTTTACTCTTTGACACGTACACTTAGCATGAATACATTTTAGATTTTTTACTGCAACATCGGCAATTTCGTGTGATGGTTACACGTTGTCTTCATTCCAGGCATATGCATGCGTTAAACGCAATTACCGATTTCCATATATACGAGTCATCAGGGGAGACAACTATTGTGCCATTAGGAGCACCATTTTCCAGATTTTAGTCTATTGCTTTCCTCTTCCAAAAGATTGGTCTTCCTGCGATACTGATGCAAGTGACATTAAAAGTGACTTTTGTAAAAGAGTTATTAGTCAATTCAAATTTGCAGAATGCAGAAACATTCCTGTCAAAGAATCAACTGAATTAGTGCCAATTTGTTTAAAAGGGTACTATGAAATGGTATGTCAATAAATAAACGTATATGATACACATACATTTAAAATCTTTCTTACTATTTTAGGACATTTATTTCCCTGTAAGATGTTTTGTGTTTGACAATTTTAAGAGAATCATGTTTTTATCACAAATCAACAATTAAACAAAATTTATGTTCAACAAAACATGTTATTTTTATTGAATATTAATTGAACTTATATGTATTGTGTTGTTTATTTAAATTTTTAACAAAAGCTCTTAATTTAATAGATGTTAAAATTACGTAGATAATTTTCCACTATTAACGCTACTTTTGTGTGTGGAGACTGACCGATTATATATCAGTTTTAGATTAACTCTTTGAGGGCTGTTCCTTAATTGTGTTTCAGGCACAGAAACTGCAAGAATATTCAACAATTGTTGAAAAGCAAAATGTATTAGCTGAAGCCTTGAATTCAGACGCAGACTGTGATCTCAACATCATGGAAGCAGTCAAACTGCTAATGGCACAGTGTGCTGTAAATCTCTTTGTTGACAAAGAGGGGGGAAAGAAAGTGCCAGAGTGGGCGAGGCATCTGTTTGATAGAGATGGTTCAAAAACTGTTGAACAATTAATAAGCAATCATTTGAACAAAGTAGGACACGAGTGTGGATTGGAACAGGTGCGTGTGATATGTTCTACGTATGTTAAATGTTCTAATTGTATTTTATGATGAAATTCCTTTACACATTAGCAAACTCATGTTGGGCTGATGCAGGTTGTTATGTTCTGTATTAATTATCTCCCCACTGCAGAAGTGGGGTTATAATGCTTTGTATCTGTCCATCGGTCGGTTGTTCTGCCCATCGGTCCAAAGATTATTTAGTTTCTACACAATATCGAGAGAAATGTTTGAACCTCTGATTATTCTATTTATTATTATACTGGTAGATACTAGGGTTGATGTAAATACCTCTATTACTTTTGATTTCAGCAGGTCAAAGGTCAAGGTTGCAAGGGTTTGTAACATGCACTGACTACAGTTAATATCCGTCTGTATATTGAGTCAATTTAAACATTCTTTTAAGAATTATATTGTCAATTATAAATATCCTTAATGTAGAATGTTAATAACTACAAAACAGCATCTGAAATTTGGACACTATATTGCCTAATTAGTGGTTACATTATAGTACTGTATGCAGTCTATGATTTAAATATTGAAATTATTGCCTAAGGCTATAAATTCTCCCAAAATAATGTATAAAATAAGTCATGGCCAGTATAATTACCCATTACAACAACTACCATGAGGATCAAACAGTTATTGTTAAATTCTTTACTGATTTGTATGGCTGGCTTAACAGTATTCTGTGGTAATAAAAAGAAAGAAGTTTGTTTTACATAACCACTAATGAAATGATAATATTTATATGTCATTAATTTTTACAATGTATTTTGTTATAGTGATGCTTATAAGGATTTTCAGTTAAAGGGGCCTTTTCACGTTTGGGTAAATTGACAAAATTGAAAAAAGTTGTTTTAGATTCGCAAATTTTCGTTTTAGATATAATATTTGTGAAGAAACAGTAATACTGAACATTTACCATGCTCTGAAATAGCCATTATATGCATCTTTTAAAGATTTAAAAACCCGAAAATTGTAAAGCGTTACAACGCGAAACGAATTAATAATTTGGAGAGTTCTGTTGTTGTCATTGTATTTTGTGAAACTACGAGGATTGGTAATATGAAGTATAAAATACACCTGTGATTGTATACGGAAAGATGGCTGAGTGGTCTAAGTGGGAGACTTTTTACTCCAGGACTCTAGGGGTCCAGGTTTTTTTTCCCACTTTTTGGGAAGATAGCCCATGGCTTTGGAATTGGGAATTTTATCGGCATTTTCATGAAATTGGGAAAATAAATTCATTAGCCTTTTTTTTCCACACGAAAAGTCCACTGATTAGGGAAATACTTAATTTGATTTAACTCTTAATAATCATTCAAATTAAAAGAAAAAAATATATAATACTTTGTAAGATGTAATTGAATTAAAATTGAGATAAAATACACATAAGACTTCTTTCTAAAAAAAAAAAAAAAAAAATTTTTTTTTTTTTTTTTTTTTTTTGGCAATTGGGAATTTTTTGCCACATTTTGGGAAAAAAGTATACTTTTTGGGATTGGGAACATAGCCGAATTTCGGCTATAAAATCGGGCCAAAAAAAACCCTGGGGTCAGTGGTTCGAGCCCTGCTGAGTGTTACTTTTTTTCTTTTTTTTTAAATGTTATTCTTGATTTTTTACTGGAGCTTTTTATATCTAATGTTAATATTTATCAATATGAAGCATTTAATGACAAATTTCAAAACATGCCAAAATCTGTGAAAAGGCCCCTTTAACATTTTTTGTTAAATTTCGTATATTACTATGCCCCTCGTAGAAGAAGAAGGGGTATACCGTCTGTCTGTCGGTAGACCAGTCTGTCTGTCGGTAGACCAATTTGTTTCCGATCCATAACTCGTCAACGAATTGACCGATTGGCTTGATACTTCACTTAACTTAATTTGTTACTACCCAATTAGCTTCATGACATTCTTCAATTGAAAGTAAAGTATGTTGCCATTTTGCACCTCTTGTAATTTAATTATGCTCCCCCAAAACTTTTTGGGGGGGAGCATATAGTCGCCGCTTCGTCTGTCCGTGTGTCCGTCCGTCCATGCACAATTTTTGTCCGGGCTATTTCTCAGCAATAAATGACCGGGATTCAATTAAAATTTATGTAAAGCTTCACTACCAAGAGGAGATGTGCATATTATCAGCTGGTTCTGGTCGGATAATTTTTCACAGAGTTATGGCCCTTTGAAATTTTCCATTAACTGTACATATAGTGCAATTCTTGCCCCCCCCCCCCCCCCCCCCCAACTACTAGACGTTTCCTTTCATCTGAAAATATAGTGCAATATTATGACAAAAAAACACTCTTGGGAGCATCACCCATCTCCAACGGTTTCTTGTTTTCTTACGATATGATTTGTTTGCAGGTTGAGATGTGCTTGCTGGGATACAGCTTGGGTGTTCGTATTCGGGTTCTGCGTCTCATTTACTTGAACGAGGTGGATTTTGAAGCTTTCTACCCACCGGAAGACAAAGATGATTTGCCTGTTGTTACATTAATTTCAGAGGATGATCGACACTACAACATTCCAGTGGAATAATTCAGCCATTGGCGTCCACGCTCAACTAGTCAGATATTCTGAAGGAATCCTCGTACATGGTTATGTCTTACCAATTATAAGCCATGCAACAGGACATTGAACATCATCTTAAAGATTTATTGAACTCCGTCATTAGACTGTGTTAAATTATTGTTATATACTCAATGCGATACCTTGGAGGCGTCTTTCCAGATATAGACAGTGTCAGGAAGAACTCAACCCTAACAGAAAATATATACTAATGAGTTCTTACTGTTGTGCATGTATAGCAAAATTTAAAAACTCAAGTTAATCAGCAACATATTGTGTGATAATATTACTTGGTGGTTATATTTAGCAAGAAAAAATAATTGTTTAGTGTTTTTTCTATACCACAAAAATAATATTGCTTAGTCTTATAATCCTACAGAAAGTTCTCAAAATTATAATTGAGACCATGATGTAAAATATGCAGTGACTATATTGTTCAATATTTTGTAATTGAATGAACTCTGTGTTTAAGTCCATTAAATTTAAAGATATTTACTTATGATAAGACTAAAGTATATGTTATCTTATATGTAATTCTTGTTTGGGGTGCAATATCACAGCTCTGAAGGCTCTTATATCATTCACCATTTTGTCTTTACGATAACGTGTGGTACTGGTTGATTATAACAGGACATTGCCTTATGGAGCACTTAAGTTTTTTTAATATTAAAGGAAATTAATCTCATTTTGCTTGGAGATAATACTGCAAAGCAGGTTGAAATGTTTTCAGTTATATGCTCAATATTAGTGAATTGTTATTGTAGTATAAAAAGTTGTAAGAGTAAAATTGTTCTCTTGTCTGTTGTTATAACCTCAGATACAATTATGACTGGCATGAAATTTAATGTATGCCAAAAGAAAATTCTGAAAAAGAAATAAAGCTTTTTAGCTTGACAATTGTAAAGTTTGATAGTTAAATTGTTAGAAAGGTAGTTCATTGTCAGAGGCTATAATGTTATTAACACTTTGTTAATACAATTATGTTTGTATCGGTCAAGTGAATGGAAGTAGATCCTGGATGTTGAAGTATCAAACAAGTGGTATTATACCTATGTAAAAGTGTATAAATGTATTGGGTACTTAGGTAGCATTAAGAACTTTCCTGCCACCATTGACAAATGTTTACTATTTGTTAAAAATGAATATTTATGTTTGAAAGGAGTTGTATAGTCTTGCTGTTACGGAATGGACATAATCAACAGTTTATTTGGTTTAAGATTCATGTTTAGTTTAAGTTATTTTTATTAGCTCAGCTGTTTTCGGAAACAAAACACGAGGTACTGTCATAACTAGCTCGTCGACCACCGTCCGCCATGCTAAAACTTTAACATTTTGGCTGTAAAATCAAAGTGCTTCCACCTACAACTTTGAAACTTCATATGTAGATGCACCTTGATGAGTTTTACATGCCACACCCATTTTTGGGTTACTGGATCAAAGGTCAAGGTCACTGTGACCTCTAAAAAAAAAAATTCTGACAAGCTTTCATTTATTCAAAACTGCACCAGAAGCCGAGCGTTGGCACCCGTTTATGTGGTGCTCTTGTTTCATATTTTATGTATGTTATTGCATAATAGTTTGCTGAAAATGTGTTTTTAAGTGGTCAATTTAATTGATTGTGAGATTGTAATTATCAGAACAAAGGGTCATTTTTTGTGACAAGACATATGTAACTCCGAAATATATGTTCTGTTAAGTAGAATTTGTATAATTTAAAGCAATCATATTTTGTTACAGATGGACATTGGTGATGTTTGAATATTTAAATTTCTACTTTGTATATTAATAACGATCATATATTTAATTTTGCTGTAGATATGCATAGAATATAATTGTTGGCATCTGTCTTGCTATGTAATTAGAACTGAGGTATGCTAAACTTTAATGTAAAATGTATACTATACACATGAAGGTAAGAAGCAAGTGGCACAAGCCTTCAATTCACCAATGTTTAGTAAGACTAAGGTGTGATACTGCGAATAACAAATAATCGTGTTTTTCCCCTTAGACATTGAATCATTCTTTAGGAGAATATTTATTTTAATTGATTTGTATGTTCCCCCAAAAATTTTTGGGGGGAGCATAATTTTATAGTCGCCGCTTCGTCCATCCGTCCGTCCGTCCGTGTGTTCGTCCACGCACAATTTTTATCCGGGCTATTTTCAGCAACTAATGACCGGAATTCAATGAAACTTTAGGGGAAGCTTCACTACCAAGAGGAGATGTGCATATTATCAGCGGGTTCTGGTCAGATGATTTTTCACAGAGTTATAGTCCTTTGAAATTTTCCATTAACTGTACATATACTGCAATTCTTGTCCGGGCTATTTCTCAGCAACTAATGACCGGAATTCAATGAAACTTTATGGGGAGCTTCACTACCAAGAGGAGATGTGCATATTATCAGCCGGTTCTGGTCAGATGATTTTTCAGAGTAATGGCCCTTTGAAATTTTCCATTAACTGTACATATAGTGCAATTCTTGTCCGGGCTATTTCTCAGCAACTAATGACCGGAATTCAATGAAACTTTATGGGAAGCTTCACTGCCAAGAGGAGATGTGCATATTATCAGCTGGTTCTTGTCGGATGATTTTTCACAGAGTTCTGGCCCTTTGAAATTTTCCATTGTACATATAGTGCAATTCTTGTCCGAGCTATTTCTCAGCAACTTATTACGGGAATTCAATGAAACTTTATTGGAAGCTTCACTACCAAGAAGAGATGTGCATATTATCAGCCGGTTCTCGTTGGATGATTTTTCACAGAGTTATGGCTCTTTGAAATTTTCCATTGTACATATAGTGCCACTCTTGTCAGAGCTATGTCTCAGCAACTTATTACAGGAATTCAATGAAACTTTATGGGAAGCTTCACTACCAACATGAGATGTGCATATTATCAGCCGGTTATGGTCGGATGATTTTTCACAGAGTTATGGCCCTTTGAAATTTTCTATAAACTGTACATATAGTGCAATTCTTGTTCGGGCTATTTCTCCCCAACTACTGACTGGAATACGATGAAGCTTTATGGGAAGCTTAACTACCTTGAGGAGATGCGCATGTTATTAGTGGGTTCTGGTTAGATGATTTATTTAGAGAGTTATGGCCCTTTGAAATTTTTAAGTTGCTAAACCATCCATCGTATTATTTTGTCCAAAGTTATGCCCCTCGAGACGTTTCCTTTTATCTGAATATATAGTGCAATATTGTGACAAAAAAAAACTTTGGGGAGCATCACCCGTCTCCGACGGTTTCTTGTTTATTTTTATTATTTATTTAGAATCACTATTTATGACAAAGGTAGTTCTAACAGAATCTTACCTTATGTGAACATGAACCTTAAACAGTTCCGTGCAATGACAAGTATTTTGGTTGTGACATAAAATGTCCAGTACAATTTTTTTTATTTATTCATTATTTGTAATGTTGTTGTTTTTTGTAAAATGTGATTTGAAGCCTGTGATTTAGGTAGAACTGCTTGAGCAGCTTGTGATTACTTTTGTGCCATGTACTAAGGAATACTGATATCTAAAAATTAATTAAATACATATTTTTAAGTTAATCTAATATAAATTTTGTGTTTGTTATTTGTTAAAGCGGGTATATACGATTTTTATATGTGCTGAATTGTAAAATATTGATACAAATATGTTATAATAACACACAATATGCAAGAAAAATGATACATTTAAGGCGAATTTTATAAAATACAGCAAATACAAATTAGCGCCCCGAGCCGATTGTGACGAAGATAATTCGTAATTATTTTCCTACAATAACCGATGCATTCGTCTTTTTAGTAAGTGTTCATGTGTCGTATGAATCGATATCGCTGCAGGAATTTCAAATGAACCGTTAAACTAAATTTAGATTCACATCGTACATGCATGCTATACATGCTGGTGAATTCGGCTGTACAGCCTTTTTCGATTTCAGAATTAAATATCTGGCTTATTTAGCATTTTTCGACACATGTTCTTCTTAACTTTTATTTTAGTTTATATTGCAATATATGTATAATAAGTTTTTTACACATTTTATATTAATCAATATATATTTGACAAGATCGTATATACCCGCTTTAAAGATTAACGTGGAGAAGTAAAAAATTACCCCGGTAATATTTTAAAAATAAAATTGCTTTACTATGTTTTAAAGGGGCCTTTTCACAGTTTGGTAAATTGACAAATTTGAAAAAAGTTGTTTCATATTCGCAAGTTTTTGTTTGAGTTATGATATTTGTGAGTAAACCGTAATACTGAACATTTACCATGCTCTAAAATAGCATTTATATATCTTTTGACTATTTAAAAACCTAAAAATTATAAAGCGTTGCAACGTGAAACGATTGAATAATTTGGAAAGTTCTGTTGTTGTTATATTTTGCAAAACTACGAGGATCGCTTATATGAAGTATAAAATACATCTATTATTGTAAAAGGAAGGATGGCCGAGTGGTCTTATGCGCAGACTTTTTACTCCTGTAGTTTATAATGATGATCATTCAAGTTTAAGGCAAAAGCAATTTTTGGCATAGAAATCTTAGACCAAACGTTAACATCCAATTTATGCCAAAAAAATACATACATATCATTCAAAGACAAATGAAACATTATCAGTTTACAAATGAATCAAATGATTGTCAAATATTCACATTATTATGCCCCCCTTCGAAGAAGAGGGGGTATATTGTTTTGCACATGTCGGTCCTTCTACCCAATGGTTTCCGGATGATAACTAAAGAACGCTTACGCCTAGGATCATGAAACTTCATAGGTACATTGATCATGACTTGCAGATGACCCCTATTGATTTTCAGGTCACTAGGTCAAAGGTCAAGGTCACTGTTACTCGAACCAGTAAAATGGTTTCCGGATGATAACTCAAGAACACTTACGGCTAGGATCATGAAACTTCATAGGTACATTGATCATGACTGGCAGATGACCCCAATTGATTTTCAGGTCACTAGGTCAAAGGTAAAGGTCACAGTGACTTAAACCAGTAAATAGGTTTCGGGATGATAACTCAAGAACGCTTACACCTAGGATCATGAAACTTCATAGGTACATTGATCATGACTTGCAGATGACCCTATTGATTTACAGGTCACTAGGTCAAAGGTCAAGGTGACTCGAACCAGTAAAATGGTTTCTGGATGATAACTTAAGAACGCTTACGCCTAGGATCATGAAACTTCATAGGTACATTGATCATGACTCACAGATGACCCCTATTGATTTTCAGGTCACTAGGTCAAAGGTCACAGTGACTTAACACAGTAAAATAGTTTCCGGATGATAACTCATGACAGCTTATGCCTAGGATCATGAAACTACATAGGTACATTGATCATGACTCGCAGATGACCCCTATTGATTTTCAGGTCACTAGGTCAAAGGTCATGGTCACAGTGACAAAAAAACGTATTCACACAATGGCTACCACTACAACTGACAGCCCATATGGTTGGCAATCATGTTTTACAATTAGCCCTTGTTTTAGAATATTGTTACGTACCTCTGCTTTGAGGTATACCGTATTAATGACTTGATTACTTATAGCTTTCAAATAGCTGTTAATATAGTGTTACGCTTGTTCCATCCGTTTTGAAATATGACACAAGTCCATAGTAAACGTTTAAACAATAATTTATTCATGCGAAGACAATAATCGCAATAAACTTAGTGCGAAGACAATAATCGCAATAAACTTCGTGCGAAGACAATAATCGCAATAAACCACCCGTTAGACAGCAACACAATGTAAGTGATTCCTAAACGCCAGCTTCCCGGTAATTACACTAGGGTAGTATTTACAAAGTTAATGGCGAGTGAGGTTACAATATACTAAATCTTTTTGGAGTGCAATGCTATACTCTCTAAAAACATGAACATCATTTATTTGAAGACACGGTTCTCTGTAGGGTCACTTGCCATGACTTTATTTTAGTATATTTCTGTGTGCATGTGGCAGGGAAAACATTGTTGTTTACTAGAAATTCACTCTTTTATCTGAAGATTGGAGACTACATAAGACTTTGACAGATGGCGGGAAACCCTCATGAACTGGATAGAAGCCGGTAAATAGATGGCCGTAAAACAGTGACTTTTGATTCGTGGCGAGTTCTTTCTTACATGTCGCGTGACCTATCTTTTTTATTGCTTAAATCAATTCGGCTTGGAATGCTCTTCGAGAAAAGGTATGGTTATGAGGGTCTCTATGCGCAAAAGTTTGACTTTATTTTTCGTTAAAGTTATTGCATTTACATTGAATTTGTGTAGGAAATCTTTTACTATATTGTAACCGTGACGCACAATCGGGAACGTCTCTTTTCCATTGTCTGAAATGTCTCTTTTCCATTGTCTGCAAAAAGGCAGTGAAACACCAAATTACGCAACATTTTTTTTATTCAGCAAAACAGTTCAACGCTAAATAGTTTGTGCACGATGTTCAAAAGATTTAAGTTACATTTAAAAGCGAATACGTATGTTCGTAATATGAACGGTACCGACGGACTAATACATTTAAAACAAAAAGTCTATTTTTTTAGTTCTTTCCTTCTAGAAGTCTAGCCACGGCGTGAGAAAATAATATTTAAAATTGCATTCGTTAGCACACCTCATCCTTTACCACTAAAGATTATTTTAAAATCGAATTATTGTTCTTGACTATAAATAGTCTATAGTCTTTACTAAAAGTCGAATATGGCCACAGTAAATAACACTGAAAATCGCACCATCTTTCATTTCTGAAAGTCGACTATGGCCAAAGTAAATGGCTCTTAAAATGAGACCATCGTTCATTACTGCAAGTCGAATATGGCCACAGTAAATGACTCTTAGAATAACACCATCGTTCATTACTCAAAGTCGACTATGGCCACAGTAAATGACTCTTAAAATTACACCATCGTTCATTACTGCAAGTCGACTATGGCCACAGTAAATGACTCTTAAAATGACACCCATCGTTAATTACTACAAATCGACTATGGCCACAGTAAATGACTCTTAAAATGACACCCATCGTTCATTACTACAAGTCGACTATGGCCACAGTAAATGACTCTTAAAATGACACCATCGTTCATTACTGAAAGTCGACTATGGCCACAGTAAATGACTCTTAAAATGACACCATCGTTCATTAATAAATGTCGACTATGGCCACAGCAAACGACTCTTAAAATGACACCATCGTTCATTACTGAAAGTCGACTATGGCCACAGTAAATGACACTTAAAATGACACCATCGATTATAACTGGAAGTCGACTATGGCCACAGTGTATGACTCTTAAAATAAGACCATCGTTCATTACTGCAAGTCGACTATGGCCACAGCAAATGACTCTTAAAATGACACCATCGTTCATTACTGCAAGTCGACTATGGCCACAGTAAATGACTCTTAAAATGACACCATCGTTCATTACTGCAAGTCGACTATGGCCACAGTAAATGACTATTAAAATAACACCATCGTTTATTTCTAAAGGTTGACTATGGCCACAGTAAATGACTCTTAAAATGACACCATCGTTCATTACTAATAGTCGACTATGGCCACGGTAAATGACTCTTATAATAACACCATCGTTCATTACTGAAAGTCGACTATGGTCACAGTAAATGACTCTTAAAGTAAGACCATCGTTCATTACTGCAAGTCGACTATGGCCAAAGTAAATGACTCTTAAAATGACACCATCGTTCATTACTTCAATTCGACTATGGCCACAGTAAATGACTCATAAAATGACACCACCGTTCATTACTGGCAGTCGACTATGGCCACAGTAAATGATTATTAAAATGTCACCACTGCTCATAACTGCAAGTCGACTATGGCCACAGTAAATGACTCTTAAAATGGCACCATCGTTCATTACTGCAAGTCGACTATGGCCACAGTAAATGACTCTTAAAATGACACCATCGTTCATTACTTCAATTCGACTATGGCCACAGTAAATGACTCTTAAAATGACACCACCGTTCATTACTGGCAGTCGACTGTGGCCACAGTAAATGACTCTTAAAATGTCACTACTGCTCATTACTGCAAGTCGACTATGGCCACAGTAAAAGACTCTTAAAATGACACCATCGTTCATTACTGCAAGTCGACTATGGCCACAGTAAATGACTCTTAAAATGACACCATCGATCATTACTGAAAGTTGACTATGGCCACATTATATGACACTTAAAATGACATCATTGTTCATTACTGGAAGTCGACTATGGCCACAGCAATGACTCTAAAAATAAGACCATCGTTCATTACTGCAAGTCGACTATGGCCCCAGTAAATGACTCTTAAAATGACACCATCGTCCATTACTGCAAGTCGACTATGGCCACAGTAAATGACTCTTAAAATGACACCATTGTTTAATACTATAAGTCGACTATGACCACAGTAAATGACTCTTAAAATAACACAATCGTTCATTACTAAATGTCGACTATGGCCACAGTAAATGACTCTTAAAATGACAACATCGTTCATTACTGCAAGTCGACTATGACCACAGTAAATGACTTTTAAAATAACACCATCGTTCATTACTAAAGGTCGACTATGGCCACAGTAAATGACTCTTAAAATGACACCATCGTTCAATACTAAATGTCGACTATGGCCACAGTAAATGACTCTTAAACTGGCACCCTTTTTCCATACTAAAAGTCGGCTATGGCCACAGTAAATGACTCTTAAAATGACACCATCGTTCATTACTGAAAGTCGACTATGGCCACAGTAAATGACTCTTAAAATGACACCATCATTTTTTTTACTGAAAGTCGACTATGGCCACAGTAAATGACTCTTAAAATGTCACCATCGTTCATTACTGCAAGTCGACTTTGACCACAGTAAATGACTCTTAAAATAACACCATCGTTCATTACTAAAGGTCGACTATGGCCACAGTTAATGACTCTTAAAACGACACCATCGTTCAATACTAAAAGTCGACTATGGCCACAGTATATGACTCTTAAAATAAGACCATCGTTCATTACTGCAAGTCGACTATGACCATAGTAAATGACTCTTAAAATAAGACCATCGTTCATTACTGCAAGTCGACTATGGCCACAGTAAATAACTCTTAAAATGAAACCACCGTTCATTACTTAAGTTCGACTATGGCCACAGTAAATGACTCTTATAATGACACCATCGTTCAAACTTAAAGTCGACTATGGCCACAGAAAATGACTCTTAAAATGACACCATCGTTCAATACTAAATGTCGACTATGGCCACAGTAAATGACTCTTAAAATAACACTATCGTTCATTACTGAAAGTCGACTTTGGCCACAGTAAATGACTCTTAAAATGACACCATCGTATTTTACTGAAAGTCGGCTATGGCCACAGTAAATGACTCTTAAAATGACACCATCATTCATTGCTGCAAGTCGACTATGACCACAGTAAATGACTCTTAAAATGACACCATCGTTCATTACTAAAAGTCGACTATGGCCACAGTAAATGAATCTTAAAATTACACCATCGTTCATTACTGCAAGTCGACTATGGCCACAGTAAATGACTCTTAAAATGACACCATCGTTCATTACTGAAAGTCGACTATGGCCACAGTAAATAACCCCAATTATCTATGCTTAAGCATAAATACGAAAATGTGAATGAGATTTTGTATAAAGACAAAGGCGCTCTTATGCCATTATAAGCATTAATACAAAATTGTGAACGAGTTTTAGGCAAACCACATAGGCGCTCTTATCCGCCATATAGCCATTAATACGGAAATATGAACGAGATTTAGTCAATATACCTAGGCGCTCTTTTCCCTTGATAAGCATTAATACGGAAATATGAACGACATTTTGTTAAAACAAATAGTCTCTTTTATCATCCATATAGGCAATAAATACGGAAATTAGAACGAGATTTAATGAAAAGACAAAGGCGCTCTTATCCCATTATAAGCATTTATTCAAAAGACTTAGTCGCTCTTATTCGCCATATAGCCATAACTACTGAAATATGAACGAGATTTAGTCAAAAGACATAGGCGCTCTTATCAACCATATAGCCATAAATATAATACAATGTAAGAGTACTATATTTTACACTTGTATGTATAATGAATATTCCTGATTCACGTATGAGTTTGAGCGCTCATTAACCTGTTTAACCTGCCCAGTAGTTAACATTGACCGTTCCAAAGCGGTGACACCGGCTTTATTGTACTCTTTTTGTATTTTGTTTCGTTTTGTGCCGTTCTGTTTTGGCAATTCATCACCTGCCATGAATAAAGGACCTCGTACGTATGTATAATACAGGGTAAGATCTTGGATCCCAAAAGGTACATGGTGCTGCTAGAAAGAAGCAGGGTGGCATTTCGGAACAGAAAATGACATATTCATATAATATCCAGGTATTTTATTAATCAAATACAAACATATTGTCATTAAGAAACAAATTATCTATGGAAAAACGTATGATTGCGTCACTATACACACGCACATACGTTTGCAAATGTTTTGCTAAGATTTGCAGTAGATTTACGCTTGTTGCAAGAAAGATATTTATTTTTGCATGCATTTATTATTGCATGTAGAATACGCATTTAATCCGAATGCACCAACTCTTGTAAGTAGACAAAATGACACCTCCCTTATGATGGCTTTTTACCCCTCTAAGACAGTGAAGGAATATTATTTTGGCGATGTCCGGAGGTGTTTATCAATAATTATTTATTAAATTTCATTAAACTTAATATGAATGTGTTCAATCATACTGCGGTGCACGCGTAATTAATTTATTGCCCCTTAATAGATTGAAATTCAGGAAGGTTGTACGTCCGGAGCTGTTTCACAGTACCTATTTCACGAAACTTAAAACAAATATACATCATCATTCGCCGATATTGTTTCTGTGTGGTTCTCCGTCCTTCCACTTTCAATGTCCGGAGCTGTGTGACAGTAACTATTGCATGAAAGTCTATAAAACTTAAATGTCATCATACTGCAGTGGTGCACACTTAAGTTCTGTCCGGATCGATAACTCAACAGTTAACAGTAAACCGGTGTCTGTAATGCAACGATCCCACTTTTGTCCTTACACATCTTCCGACCGTACGGTGTTGTCAGCCATGTTGAACTTTTCTGCAGGATGTTAGCGTCTTTGTGTTCACCAGGCTTTACCTTTGAAATAGATTGCAACAAAATCCAATCTGGTACGACATATTGACTAGGATTCTCACACAATTTTTGAGTACCATGAAAGTTGTGACATAAGCTACAAGAAAACATGCTTTTTAACATGAATATACATCTACTATCCAGAAAAATGTCTTAAATGAAACTTCATGAGCACCTACAATTTCATCTGTAAAATTTATGTTCCGTGTTTTACTTACGTCTATCCGCTAGGGCGCTTGACCAATATTCTTTTATGCTCGAGCCTGCATTAAAAAACCCAAAATATTTGTGAAAATGAACTAAAAACACATCAAGTTACATAACAAGTCAAACTTTTAAAGTGTCAAAGGCTACGAAGACACTTATAAGTAATTGTTTTATTTGGATGATACGATAAACTTTTACTAATCATAAATTGCCTGTGACTAGTAATTGTATTAATGGCTTGGTTATGCCAAAACACGTTACAGATATCTCTTTAAACCATTTTGTAAAACGTAAATCCGAATGAAATTTCTATGACATTTATACGAAAAGAAAAACCTATTATGACTGCTATATGTTTTTACAAAACTGATCATTGTAGTATTAATAATATGGACAATACATACGGTGAGTTGTTGCCAGGCTATATGCTGTGAAAAAACTTTTGGCCACCGTTCGTTGCAGAGCCTCTGTGGCCTCTTTATAACTACATCCAGTCGCCTGCAGTTTTATGATTTGAAACAAACGATTATGAGAATATTTAACAAATTTTACATACATGTACTTTGAAATATTTTCTGTACGAATATGTAGTTTACTTTGACACCAAAGAAGAAAATAATTTTTGTATGACATTCGAAACCAATATACTTTTTTCAATTAATTATATAACTTTAAATCTTTGCTTTTACTATTTATATTGTTCGGACTCGCCTTTAAAAACCGCGTAAAAAATAACACGGGATTCTATGTCTATTGACAGTCTAACAGGCATGTTATATGGAGATATTGTACATTTTAAGACTTTGTTCTTCCCATTAACATTTAAAATATTTACATTTAACGAATTAAATTTACACAAACACAGCGCAAGTTTATACTTTCGTGAATAAAATGTGGTTGTGCACAAAATGACCAAAATGTTACGCACTCTTATAAATAAAATCATGTTTTGAAAACGTATATATTATTGTAAGATAATACTTGTTACAAAAAATAATCAAAGACCATACTCTATACCTCGTGCATGATCACTGAACACGCTTCCTTGACGAGGACGGATTCTGTATACGATGAAACTAGTCTGTAATTTAATATAGAAATGGTATTGGTTTTAATTTTTATAAGTTTAAGTTTAGTTTTTAACAAATGTTGATGGCAGTCTCGATCGAGCACGACCTTAGATGTATATCTTTCCACATACTAATTTTTAACCTTTACAAAATCGGTCATATGCAAGATTATGTTTATTTTTCACTTTCTAAATCCATTGTAAACGGCCCAATGATTATGTTATGGCTGACTGGAATAGTTCATGAAAAAAATCAATACTCAATAAAAAAAATATAATACGAAATACCTTTTGTTTTTCTTGAAAGCTGATTTCAGCTTTTCGTTAGCTACGAGCTTTACCAAAGGGTGGTTCCTGTAAATGTCGTCATTATTGACAGTTTAAGTAAGCAATCAATTTCCCATGTTTTGTGAAATTTGTATGAAATCATAGAAAGGGAAAGTTTTACATTGTGTATGGTACCGTTTGTCAGGAAAAATTGTGAATAAGCGAATAACACATATTTTTTCTTTACAATCGAACCTCGACTTTTATCGTTAATTGATTCAAAATATTTCTGCTCTTATCCTAAATATAAAGTGGTTATATAAATAAGGGAACACAGATAGCTTTCAATATAATTGGTATTTTGAATGCCAAGCGCTTATGCAATATACAGTTGCCATTGCTAGGCATTGTACTGTACTAAGTGCCTGTTCGTAATGCAACTGGATCATTGCGATACTTTGGTCTTTACGAATTTCTCATATAGAGTTTATCTATTTCGTTCGGAGCTCATTGAATTCGAAGTAGCTCTTGACTTTGGGCAAGTAACAGACGCATCAAGACCAATTCCACAACACCGTCACACATAGGTTTCGGTGGCAAGACCGAGTTCGAATACTACGCCGTTTACAAAGCTTTTCTGCTGTTAAAGTCAGTTTTTGTAAGCATGAACGCACATTTTGAATAAGCTTAGTATATCAGTGCATTGAATTTAATTGCAGAAAAGCTACCTTATTTATGACAATTACAACTTACCCGTTTTCTGAAAAGGTATCTTGGATGTTTTTCTCCACGACAGTCAGTGCCTGAATTACATGAGGAAAAAACTGATAAAAATGAACCAAATGATTATAGCATGTACACTGTTTCAAGAGTATGACAATACGTTAATGAAATTGTGCATTAATATTTGAATATGATGATCAATAGGCATGCAACGGAGAGTAATGTATGAATTAATACCTCTAACGCGAAAACGCAAAATCCATATCCGATGGAACTTTTTGGTGCCGCGTCTACGTTTGAAATACATTTGCAATGGTTAAGCAACCACAAAACGTCACTGAAATATATATAAAAAAGATCGGAATGAAATGGCGATAGAACTTCGACCAAATTCCTATGAACTTATGTGATCCAATGAAGAGTAAAATATATATGACTTTCTTTTACAATATTGTAACCACTAGAACATGTAGAAATCCTATGATACCATTGCTCACTTTAAGAGTCATTTACTGTGGCCATAGTCGACTTTCAGTAATGAACGATGGTTTTACTGTGGCCATAGTCGACTTGCAGTAATGAACGATGGTGTCATTTTAAGAGTCATTTACTGTGACCATAGTCAAACTGCAGTAATGAACAGTGGTGACATTTAAAGAGTCATTTACTGTGGCCATAGTCGACTTCCAGTAATGAACGGTGGTGTCATTTTAAGAGTCACTAACTGTGGCCATAGTCGACTAGCAGTAATGAACGATGGTGTTATTTTAAGAATCATTTACTGTGGCCATAGTCGACTTGCAGCAATGAACAGTGGTGACATTTTAAGAGTCATTTACTGTGGCCATAGTCGACTTGCAGTAATGTACGATGGTGTCGTTTTTAGAGTCATTTACTGTGGCCATAGTTGACTTGCAGTAATGAACAGTGGTGCCCTTTTAAGAGTCATTTACTGTGGCCATAGTCGACTTTCAGTAATGAACGATGGTTTTACTGTGGCCATAGTCGACTTGCAGTAATGAACGATGGTGTCATTTTAAGAGTCATTTACTGTGGCCATAGTCGACTTGCAGTAATGTACGATGGTGTCATTTTAAGAGTCATTTACTGTGGCCATAGTCAATTTTTTGTAATGAACGATGGTGTTATTTTAAGAGTCATTTACTGTGGCCATAGTCGAATCGCAGTAATAACGATGGTGTCATTTTAAGAGTCATTTACTGTGGCCATAGTCGACTTTTAGTAATGAACGATGGTGTCATTTTAAGAGTCTTTTACTGCGGCCATAGTTGACTAGCAGTAATGAACGATGGTGTCATTTTAAGAATCATTTACTGTGGCCGTAGTCGACTTGCAGAAATGAACAGTGGTGTCATTTTAAGAGTCATTAACTGTGGCCATAGTCGAATTGCAGTAATGAACGATGGTGTAATTTTAAGAGTAATTTACTGTGGCCATAGTCGACTTTCAGTAATGAACGATGGTGTCATTTTAAGAGTCATTTACTGTGGCAATAGTCGACTTTTAGTAATGAACGATGTTGTCATTTTAAAAGGCATTTACTGTGGCCATAGTCGACTAGCAGTAATGAACGATGGTGTCATTTTAAGAGTCATTTACTGTGGCCATAGTCGACTTGCAGTAATGAACAGTGGTGACATTTTAAGAGTCATTTACTGTGGCCATAGTCTACTGGCAGTAATGAACAGTGGTGACATTTTAAGAGTCATTTACTGTGGCCATAGTCGACTTTTAGTAATGAACGATGGTGTTATTTTAAGAGTCATTTACTGTGGCCATAGTCGAACTGCAGTTATGAACAGTGGTGACATTTTAAGAGTCATTTACTGTGGCCATAGTCGACTTCCAGTAATGAACGGTGGTGTCATTTTAAGAGTCATTAACTGTGGCCATAGTCGACTAGCAGTAATGAACGATGGTGTTATTTTAAGAGTCATTTACTGTGGCCATAGTCGAATTGCAGTAATGAACGATGGTGTCATTTTAAGAGTCATTTACTGTGGCCATAGTCGACTTTTAGTAATGAACGATGGTGTCATTTTAAGAGTCTTTTACTGCGGCCATAGTTGACTAGCAGTAATGAACGATGGTGTCATTTTAAGAATCATTTACTGTGGCCATAGTCGACTTGCAGTAATGAACAGTGGTGACATTTTAAGAGTCATTTACTGTGGCCATAGTCAACTTACAGTAATGAACAATTGTGTAATTTTAAGATTCATTTACTGTGGCCATAGTCGACTTGTAGTATTGGACATATGTGTCATTTAAAGAGTCATTTACTGTGGCCATAGTCGACTTGCAGTACTGAAAAATGGTGTCTTTTTAAGAGTCATTTACTGTGGCCATAGTCGACTTGAAGTAATGAACGATGGGGACATTTTAAGAGCCATTTGCTGTGGCCATAGTCGACTTTCAGTAATGAACGATGGTGTCATTTTAAGAGTGATTCACTGTGGCCATAGTCTACTTGCAGTAATGAACAATTGTGTCATTTTAAGAATCATTTGCTGTGGTCATAGTCGACTTTCATTAATGAACAGTGGTGACATTTTAAGTTTCATTTACTGTAGCTATATTTGACTTGCAGTAACAAAAAATTGTTTCATTTTTAGTGTCATTTACTGTGGCCATAGTCGACTTGAAGAAATGAGCAATGTTGTCATTTTAATAGTTATTTACTGTGGCCATAGTCGACTTGCAGTAGCGCTCATCACATGCACGCGCACTATCAAGTTGCCTGATTATATATTTATTATCGATGTACATTAAACTTATAAACCATACGTGTAGTACACCATACACATCCATATTTGACCATTGCAGATAGAAGACTAGTACCAGTACATATAATTTCATTCGTATTTAAGAATGCAATTTATGTTACTATTTACTTTTTATCTTTTAGTCCTCCGACGTCTTTTTAAAACTAAATGTTCTATAACCGGTCTTTCTCTTCACTAACCGGTCTTTCTCGTCTATGGCCATACAACTATTTTCCATAGCCGAAACAGCCTATCGAAACAGCCAATGGAATCAGGAACATGGAAAAGAGTGTTTCCCGTCATTTTAAGAGTCATTTACTGTGGCCATAGTCATCTTACAGTAATGAACAATGGTGTAATTTTAAGATCCATTTACTGTGGCCATAGTCGACTTGTAGTATTAGACGTAGGTGTCATTTAAAGAGTCATTTACTGTGGCCATAGTCGACTTGAAGTAATGAAAAATGGTGTCTTTTTAAGAGTCATTTACCGTGGCCTTAGTCGACTTGAAGTAATGAACGATGGGGACATTTTAAGAGCCATTTGCTGTGGCCATAGTCGACTTTCAGTAATGAACGATGGTGTCATTTTAAGAGTGATTAACTGTGGCCATAGTCTACTTGCAGTAATGAACGATGGTGTCATTTTAAGAGTGATTAACTGTGGCCATAGTCTACTTGCAGTAATGAACAATTGTGTCATTTTAAGAGTCATTTGCTGTGGTCATAGTCGACTTTCATTAATGAACAGTTGTGACATTTTTAGAGTAATTTACTGTAGCTATATTTGACTTGCAGTAACGAAAAATTGTTTCATTTTCAGAGTCATTCACTGTGGCCATAGTCGACTTGAAGAAATGAGCAATGTTGTCATTTTAATAGTTATTTACTGTGGCCTTAGTCGACTTGCAGTAGCGCTCATCACATGCACGCGCACTATCATGTTGCCTGATTATATATTTATTATCGATGTACATTAAACTTATAAACCATACGTGTAGTTTATTTATTTATTAAGTAGATCTACACCATACACATCCATATTTGACCATTGCAGATAGAAGACTAGTACCAGTACATATAATTTCATTCGTATTTAAGAATGAAATTTATGTTATTACTATTTACTTTTTATCTTTTAGTCCTCCGACGTCTTTCTAAAACTAAATGTTTTATAACCGGTCTTTCTCTTCCATAACCGGTCTTTCTCGTGTATGGCCATACAACTATTTTCCATAGCCGAAACAGCCAATCGAAACAGGGGACGAAACAGCCAATGGAATCAGGAAAATGGAAAAGAGTGTTTCCCCGCACAATCAGTCAGTTCTGCGTTCTGGCAGTATTTATGTGTAAATAATACAAAAAAAGTGTTAAAATGCTTCCAAAATCAGTGTTACTTAATGTAAACAATCTTCAATTTACTGGATTATTACTATAAAATATGTGATAACGACTAAAAGGTATTGTCACGAGCCGAGCGGTAGCTGTGATTTTACTTCAATTTCTTTAACTTTTCCAAACTTGAAGCTTTTGTTCAAGTTTTACATAGAACTAAAATGGACTCTGATAAACAGTAAACTAAGAATAACATTTTGCCTATTCAGTTGTTTTAAAATTGTCAAAGAAAAATATAAACTCAAGATTTATAACCTTTCTAAATTTTATTCCTTCATAACGAATAAATAAATAACAACTTTCAATATATATATTTCTTAACAGACAGATTAATTCTCAGACATTTACATTACAATACAGCAATATACATGTGTCATGTTAAGTATTTGCACTCTCTATTTTATAATGTCCTAAAAAGATGAAAAATGCAGTTTAAATTATTTATAAAATTCAGTCTTAATTTTTAATAGCTAAGTCTTATTGAAAACTATATTTTAAATGCTTATATAAGAAAAATAAAATAGGTCTCACACCTAGGAAAACAAAGTTCAGAGTCCTCGAATGAGAATTTTCAGTGCCTTTTATACTCTCCAAAAGCGCACACATAACGTTGTGCAATAATAACGTAAAAGCGCACATATGAATTGTGCACAAAAAGCGCACAAACAACGAGCAGTAAAGCGCGCAAGAGCGCACAATAAAATTTGAGCGTTCTTGACACGGTAAATGTCACTCATATTAAAATGATATTTCTGACGATATTACAATGAAGCAGTAGTCAAATACATATCAATTAAATCAATAAATCATTTATAAAGATGACTATTACCTTTTTAAACAATTTTTAAGAAGGAATATGAGTATTTAACAAAAGATATTGTATGACGAAACTGTCAAAATACTGTAGTCAGTGTAAACTACCCAGAAGGCACTTATGTCAGCATCAGGAAATCAACTTCCTGTTTATGCAAAAATGGCTGCCACATTAACAGACGCTTAAACAATGAGACTTTTAAAAAGGATATTACAAATAATAAAGAAGCGCAAAAGGTAGGCATCGGCTGTTATCAGCTCTAACTTCCACACAGAATCCAATAAAAGCATTAAATAACAGTGACATAGTCATTTAGATGCAAAACATAAACGGTAAAAATGAACAATGTACATGAACATAAACACATGTTTTCATAAACAATCTAGGGCATGACATTACCCCTCCTTCAATTTTAAAGGTCCTCCTTTAAATAATTAAGTAATTAAAAATTTGTACTTTAACTCTCTAACAGTTACAATATCAGTAAAACTGTAATATATAAAAAAAAATAAACACTTTGTACAGTGTGATTTAGAGCATTTTTTAAGGTACAACACTTTGTACAGTGTTATGTTTCACTGCTTAAAGCACAAGAACTACCATACAACAAAATGCTGTAAAAACAATCACAACAAATTTCAATCCTATGTACAATAATAAATTATTTGAGATCAGAGAAAGTCAATATAAATAATGTGATGCCTAGACTTCCAATTTGTACAAGTAAACACAATGTAAATAATTTAACTGACTGTTCAGCAATATTTTTACATACAACAAAAAAATTACTCTCAAGAAAATCTTGAATACCATATTTCAACTTGAATACCAAAGTTAATTAGTCAACATGTATTCACTTGCAAACATTTATACTTAAATAATTATTAAACCTTCTAAACAAAATGACTAGATAATTTAAAGCACTAAATGATACAATCCTGAATATGCAAAGCTTTAAAAGATGTTATTCAAGGTTTATTGTAAGTGAAATGACAATGTTTCAATGTTTCAGACAACTAATACATACGACGATGCACGAACCTTCTGTCGCGGTGGTTTTCCTTGTCATGTCTGTCCCTCGAGTCGTGATTTCTGGGGCGCAAAGGAGAACGGTCACGGTGCTGGTTGTATCGGACGGTAGATGTTTCAGTTGCAGAATGGTCAAGACGGTGATGGGTGTTGCTGTGGCTGTAATCCGGATGATGATATGTGGGTGGGGGACACTCAGCTGCTGGTTGTGTGGGTTGGTTTTGACTCCTCAGGATGTCAGTGAGGTCTGCCATGCTCTTTGTGAAGTCACAATTGAAGCGATACTGCTTGTTGATTTCTGTGTGTATATTTTTCAAGTTGTTATTGATGTCTGCCAACACAGCCATTAGTTCATTGTGTCTTTTAACAGAAGAGTTGGATGAGACTGATGATGAAGATGATGAAGAGCCAGATGAAGAGCTGGAGTCAGATGTTGTTTCAGGGGCAAGAGCACGACATTCTTCGATGGTTGGCAGAGTGGTCAAAGGATCTTCTTGGTCGATTATGGCTTGAGGGGCTTCTGTTTATGGGGTGTGAGATGGTGGGAGGCTGGTCAGGGTTAGTTGATTTGGTGCTGGCGTTGGGGAGTTTGTTGATGTTCCGATGACATTGATCAGTTGTTGCAGGGGGCCTATGCATTCCGAGAGGTTGACGTAGGTGATGGGTTGAGGTTGAAGTGTCTGAAGAGGAGTAAGTCTGGATGGTTGTGCTGGAGAAGATTGCTGTAGGAAAGGAGACAGTGGCCAGTTGCTGACAGGACTCAGGTCTGGAAGCACAGACTGTATGGCTTGAGACAGAATGTCAGGCTTCTTGGAGATAGAGAGCCAATGGCGTTTGCCTTCTTCAGCAGAAAGGACAGCAACATCCCGGTCAGTAATGAGATATGGAGATTGATTACTGACAAGGAACTCTGGACTGTCAGGGATGTTTTTCTCCTGGAGCACAAGTGCATGACGACGGAAACTGTGAACATGCTTTTCCAGTTCTTCGCGTTTGAAACATCTGAAGAGGCACAGACGACAGTAGTATGGAGCTTGATCCAGACTCATGTGCTCCTTCAGGAAATGGTTGTACACGCGGTATTTCGCCTCAATGTACACTTTGTCCATCCGATGGTAGCATTTCAGGCACTGATAGGCGCGACGACGTTGACTACTGGATGAGAATTGAAACATGATGGAAAGATGATTGGATTGTCGACTGAAAATGAATAACAAGCATGTTGTTACTTTTCTTCTGAAACATATTTTTAGTCACATCACATCACTTACAAATAACTGTTCTCCACTTATGTCTTTGGATTATGTATATTTCCTTTCGCCGAAATTAAAATTAAAAAATAAATAAATAATTGATTTCGTTCAAATTCTGATGAATTTAACACCCAATTACACTGAATCATTTCACTGACGAAAATTCAAATGCAAAATATCAACAACGCTCAAATTCACTGCTGTGCTTTCTGTTGCACTGTTAACTTGATAACAATTATTTTGTCAGACTCAAAACCCGTGCTTATTCTTAATCATTGCATTTTATCAATCGGTTCCCGGCTCATTGCCCATCACACATGGTGATTCATTCCCGACCATACTTAAGGTCAACCTTTCCCTATTCAATACCGTGAATACCCGTTCTTAAGACTTTAAACAACTCTCTGACATTTTAACTTCACAACTTAATCATGTCACAAGTTAACTATACATCTCTTCTATAACAGAATCACATTAGCACTATTCCATCACAAATACTGTTTTCTTTTGTTGACATTACTTATAACAACAATTACAAGAGCTGTTTTTGTTTTTCATAACTATGTATCCATTGTGATTTTTGAGGTGCAAATACTTTTACAGTTTTAAAAATACACATTTTTAAGACACAAATAAATAAACAATATAATCTTTTTCTCTGCATCATCTAATGCAATGAAGTTCAAACAATCTTGGTTTACACTCATGTACATGACTAAAACAAATGTTATAACTGCACACAAAATATATAAAAACACAATATGAAACATCATGGTTTAAAATTTTAACTTCCGTTGTTCTTTCAGAATCCATTTTGGTACTTGATCTCCTTCGTATGGCTTGAGTTTATTATGATGAACAATTTTTTCATTTCCTTGCTTGTCTAGTCGTAACTTGAAATTCACTTCTGAAATTTTCTTGCTCACCAGAAAAGGACCATCGTATGTTCGTTCTAACTTCGGTGCTATTCCAGGCTTTCTTGCTTCATTGAGATACCAAACAACATCACCAGTGTTGTAAATGTTTATTGACACTCTTGCATCATAAATTGCTTTGTTGCGCTTGGCAGGAGTCCCAAGGTGATCCCTTGCTACCTGATGTGCCTTTTGAAATCTTGACCGCAGCCAGTCGACATAATCTCCATACAATGTAACAGTGTTGTTGTCGCATGTTGTTGTGCTACCGAACACCAACTCTGATGGTAAACGGACTTCTCTGCCAATGGTAAGAAGGTTTGGGGTCAATGTGGTCGACTCACTAGGTGTGGCTCTATAAGCTCCTGCGAGGCATCCTAGATTCTTGTTAAAACGGTCTGTACGGCCATTACACTGTGGGTTTCTTGGACTGGTCCTGATCTTTCTTATTACTCCCTTGTCCAGTAATTCTTATATTTCCCTTCTTCCTACTTCGGCATAAGCCGCCATTGACACTCTTCTTTGAGCTTGTTTCACTGTTTGTGTATCACCTGTATTGATAGGGGACTCTATTACATTTGTCAAACCAATGTCAAGGTCATTTTTAGAAAAACTGTTTTGAAACCTAGCTAGCAGCTTTGCTATAACTTGATTTTCTTCTTCACTGCAGTTTTTAACAGGTGTATGGTACAATTTTTTTAAGTGTTCTGGAATTTCTATATTTTCCAAGGATATCTCTTCTTGCACCTTATTGAGGATTTGATCTGATTTGTTACTGATAGTAACTTGGCGTACAGAGAAATTATTGTCCTCTTGTGCTGTGTGTTCTTGACCTTTAAGTGTACTTTTTATACTGTCGATTTGTTTGGCTTGGCCTAATACTGAGTCTTGATTAATATCCACACTATATGGGAATGGATTTAAAAGACGTATTTTGCTTGTCGGGTTTCTATTTATATCAACTAATACTGAGGCCATCTTCAATGGATATGTTTCACAAAAGTGTTGTGTAGGTTCTACAATAAAATCTGTTTTTTGAGACACATCATCTAATTCTTTACGCTCAATAAACACATCAATGACCGCTTCGCTGAGAGGTGGAATAATGAAATGGTCAGCTGCTGTTACTTTTCGAACATTGTTTTTCATTCCAATTTGAATACATGGTATATTTTTGCCTTTCAAAACTATGACTCCCTTTGACAAAAGTATATCTGCGGGACCTCCATCATCATTTTGCAGAATGTCTATTCCTAACAAAACATCATCCTCAATTTCAGCAACAATCAATTCTTTGTACATTGAGACTGGTCCTAATTCAATATTAAAAAATGCTTTTCCACATTCTTTTAAAGGAATTCCACTTGCACCTGTCAAACAAGCTGATTTGTTAAGCTGAGGTCTAATTTTAGGGTCCAATTTATTGTAAACTCTGTCTGAAATGATTGTTCTTGTTGCTCCGGTATCAGTTGTTAAAATAACTGGCACATTTTCAATATTTCCTTTGATGTAGACACCACTACTAAATGCTCTTTTGCGCCGCACAATTTCTTCGGCTACACTTGCTGAGTCATCATGGCCATTTATGCTTGCCAGGACCTCCCCTCGGCCAATCGGCTTGGTCCTTTCAAGTTTAAAGGCTGATTTTGATAGAAGTCTTTTCGTGCAACTTGCTCATTCTGATACCTGGCATTTTTCAATGGACAATCCCTAGCAAAATGATTTTCTTGGTTACAAGAATAACACTTAATTGTCTTGGGTTTTTGCTTAAAACCATGTTCAGTAGTTTGTTGTTGTTGTTGGGCTTGGGTTAACTGATTTAGTTTTTCAAGAACTTGTTTCAATACATCAGTTTCTTTGCTTTTTGCAGCCTCTCCCGAAATATCGGTCTTCATGTCACATGTTTTGATATTTTCTGAATTAAATTGCTTTTGCTGGCTCTTGTTTGGGACTCTATAGGCATGTTGGCTAGTGTCGTCATTATCTGTTTCAATCACTTCATAATCTATTTCATTTTCTGATCCCAAAGTTCTACGCACAAATTTTCTCTTTCTGTCATCGTGAAATTGATGCCTATTTCTGGTTTGTATGTAATTGACAACATGGTACACTGCTTCATCAATGTCCTCGGGTTCCTTAATAAACTCAATTTCTGACCGCACTTCTTCATCTCGTAGACCGTCCAGTAATCTTCTCACTAAATCTTCTTGCCGTGTTCTGTAGTCTCTCCTTGTATGGGCTTTGTCATACAGACGTTTAAGTTCTGCAGCATACTCCTCAGCTGTTTCACCTAATTTCTGATCTCGTTTGCTAAATTTTACAGCAAAAGTTCTTGGAGTTTCTATGACCCTAAATCTGTTGTTAATTTCACTAACAAGTTCTCTATAGTTGGTTAAAACTTCATGATTCAGTTGAGTGAACACAAATTCACCAGCACTGTCTTGCAATTTTGGTAATAAATTGTCAAGTTTTTCTTCTTCATTCCAATGAAGTCTTTCAGCAATAATTTCAAACCTGTTAATCCTTACTTTCCACTCATCTTTGCCAGTAAAAGAAGGGATTTTCATGCTTGAACTGCATTTATGAGGGTTTACACTTCTTGTTTGCCTGTCATAAGACCTGTTCTCCCTTTGGTGCTGGTAGCCAATGTCCCACATTTGTTCACCCTGACCTCTGTCATTACGGAAATGGTTATTGTTTGCTTCCTGTTCCTGGGGGGAAATTTGTACTTGTTTGTTGTTTTTATCACATAAATTTGCTAGAAGTGTTGTAACATTCTGTAAAGCATTTGACATCTGATTTTGCATTGACACCATATTTGTGACTGCATCTTTCATCCAGTCGGTTGTATTGCCATTTGACATTTCTACGTTGGAAACACTTTTGTTTAATCTAGGGGTACTGGACTTAGATGATGATGGTGCTGTTTTATTTTCTTGATATGGTTCTTCAGAATGCTGGTTAGCTGCTGTTCTGAAGAATACTTCATTCTCTTGTTCTGATTCGGAGTCTGACATTTTGCTTTCGAAGACTGGATTCAATCGCTGAATCTATGTAGAAATCAAAGATTCCACTTCGCTGCCACCATAAATTATGTCACGAGCCGAGCGGTAGCTGTGATTTTACTTCAATTTCTTTAACTTTTCCAAACTTGAAGCTTTTGTTCAAGTTTTACATAGAACTAAAATGGACTCTGATAAACAGTAAACTAAGAATAACATTTTGCCTATTCAGTTGTTTTAAAATTGTCAAAGAAAAATATAAACTCAAGATTTATAACCTTTCTAAATTTTATTCCTTCATAACGAATAAATAAATAACAACTTTCAATATATATATTTCTTAACAGACAGATTAATTCTCAGACATTTACATTACAATACAGCAATATACATGTGTCATGTTAAGTATTTGCACTCTCTATTTTATAATGTCCTAAAAAGATGAAAAATGCAGTTTAAATTATTTATAAAATTCAGTCTTAATTTTTAATAGCTAAGTCTTATTGAAAACTATATTTTAAATGCTTATATAAGAAAAATAAAATAGGTCTCACACCTAGGAAAACAAAGTTCAGAGTCCTCGAATGAGAATTTTCAGTGCCTTTTATACTCTCCAAAAGCGCACACATAACGTTGTGCAATAATAACGTAAAAGCGCACATATGAATTGTGCACAAAAAGCGCACAAACAACGAGCAGTAAAGCGCGCAAGAGCGCACAATAAAATTTGAGCGTTCTTGACACGGTAAATGTCACTCATATTAAAATGATATTTCTGACGATATTACAATGAAGCAGTAGTCAAATACATATCAATTAAATCAATAAATCATTTATAAAGATGACTATTACCTTTTTAAACAATTTTTAAGAAGGAATATGAGTATTTAACAAAAGATATTGTATGACGAAACTGTCAAAATACTGTAGTCAGCGTAAACTACCCAGAAGGCACTTATGTCAGCATCAGGAAATCAACTTCCTGTTTATGCAAAAATGGCTGCCACATTAACAGACGCTTAAACAATGAGACTTTTAAAAAGGATATTACAAATAATAAAGAAGCGCAAAAGGTAGGCATCGGCTGTTATCAGCTCTAACTTCCACACAGCATCCAATAAAAGCATTAAATAACAGTGACATAGTCATTTAGATGCAAAACATAAACGGTAAAAATGAACAATGTACATGAACATAAACACATGTTTTCATAAACAATCTAGGGCATGACATTACCCCTCCTTCAATTTTAAAGGTCCTCCTTTATATAATTAAGTAATTAAAAATTTGTACATTAACTCTCTAACAGTTACAATATCAGTAAAACTGTAATATATAAAAAAAAAAACACTTTGTTCAGTGTGATTTAGAGCATTTTTTAAGGTACAACACTTTGTACAGTGTTATGTTTCACTGCTTAAAGCACAAGAATTACCATACAACAAAATGCTGTAAAAACAATCACAACAAATTTCAATCCTATGTACAATAATAAATTATTTGAGATCAGAGAAAGTCAATATAAATAATGTGATGACTAGACTTCCAATTTGTACAAGTAAACACAATGTAAATAATTTAACTGACTGTTCAGCAATATTTTTACATACAACAAAAAAATTACTCTCAAGAAAATCTTGAATACCATATTTCAACTTGAATACCAAAGTTAATTAGTCAACATGTATTCACTTGCAAACATTTATACTTAAATAATTATTAAACCTTCTAAACAAAATGACTAGATAATTTAAAGCACTAAATGATACAATCCTGAATATGCAAAGCTTTAAAAGATGTTATTCAAGGTTTATTGTAAGTGAAATGACAATGTTTCAATGTTTCAGACAACTAATACATACGACGATGCACGAATCTTCTGTCGCTGTGGTTTTCCTTGTCATGTCTGTCCCTCGAGTCGTGATTTCTGGGGCGCAAAGGAGAACGGTCACGGTGCTGGTTGTATCGGACGGTAGATGTTTCAGTTGCAGAATGGTCAAGACGGTGATGGGTGTTGCTGTGGCTGTAATCCGGATGATGATATGTGGGTGGGGGACACTCAGCTGCTGGTTGTGTGGGTTGGTTTTGACTCCTCAGGATGTCAGTGAGGTCACAATTGAAGCGATACTGCTTGATGATTTCTGTGTGTATATTTTTCAAGTTGTTATTGATGTCTGCCAACACAGCCATTAGTTCATTGTGTCTTTTAACAGAAGAGTTGGATGAGACTGATGATGAAGATGATGAAGAGCCAGATGAAGAGCTGGAGTCAGATGTTTTTTCAGGGGCAACAGCACGACATTCTTCGATGGTTGGCAGAGTGGTCAAAGGATCTTCTTGGTCGATTATGGCTTGAGGGGCTTCTGTTTATGGGGTGTGAGATGGTGGGAGGCTGGTCAGGGTTAGTTGATTTGGTGCTGGCGTTGGGGAGTTTGTTGATGTTCCGATGACATTGATCAGTTGTTGCAGGGGGCCTATGCATTCCGAGAGGTTGACGTAGGTGATGGGTTGAGGTTGAAGTGTCTGAAGAGGAGTAAGTCTGGATGGTTGTGCTGGAGAAGATTGCTGTAGGAAAGGAGACAGTGGCCAGTTGCTGACAGGACTCAGGTCTGGAAGCACAGACTGTATGGCTTGAGACAGAATGTCAGGCTTCTTGGAGATAGAGAGCCAATGGCGTTTGCCTTCTTCAGCAGAAAGGACAGCAACATCCCGGTCAGTAATGAGATATGGAGATTGATTACTGACAAGGAACTCTGGACTGTCAGGGATGTTTTTCTCCTGGAGCACAAGTGCATGACGACGGAAACTGTGAACATGCTTTTCCAGTTCTTCGCGTTTGAAACATCTGAAGAGGCACAGACGACAGTAGTATGGAGCTTGATCCAGACTCATGTGCTCCTTCAGGAAATGGTTGTACACGCGGTATTTCGCCTCAATGTACACTTTGTCCATCCGATGGTAGCATTTCAGGCACTGATAGGCGCGACGACGTTGACTACTGGATGAGAATTGAAACATGATGGAAAGATGATTGGATTGTCGACTGAAAATGAATAACAAGCATGTTGTTACTTTTCTTCTGAAACATATTTTTAGTCACATCACATCACTTACAAATAACTGTTCTCCACTTATGTCTTTGGATTATGTATATTTCCTTTCGCCGAAATTAAAATTAAAAAATAAATAAATAATTGATTTCGTTCAAATTCTGATGAATTTAACACCCAATTACACTGAATCATTTCACTGACGAAAATTCAAATGCAAAATATCAACAACGCTCAAATTCACTGCTGTGCTTTCTGTTGCACTGTTAACTTGATAACAATTATTTTGTCAGACTCAAAACCCGTGCTTATTCTTAATCATTGCATTTTATCAATCGGTTCCCGGCTCATTGCCCATCACACATGGTGATTCATTCCCGACCATACTTAAGGTCAACCTTTCCCTATGCAATACCGTGAATACCCGTTCTTAAGACTTTAAACAACTCTCTGACATTTTAACTTCACAACTTAATCATGTCACAAGTTAACTATACATCTCTTCTATAACAGAATCACATTAGCACTATTCCATCACAAATACTGTTTTCTTTTGTTGACATTACTTATAACAACAATTACAAGAGCTGATTTTTTTTTTCATAACTATGTATCCATTGTGATTTTTGAGGTGCAAATACTTTTACAGTTTTAAAAATACACATTTTTAAGACACAAATAAATAAACAATATAATCTTTTTCTCTGCATCATCTAATGCAATGAAGTTCAAACAATCTTGGTTTACACTCATGTACATGACTAAAACAAATGTTATAACTGCACACAAAATATATAAAAACACAATATGAAACATCATGGTTTAAAATTTTAACTTCCGTTGTTCTTTCAGAATCCATTTTGGTACTTGATCTCCTTCGTATGGCTTGAGTTTATTATGATGAACAATTTTTTCATTTCCTTGCTTGTCTAGTCGTAACTTGAAATTCACTTCTGAAATTTTCTTGCTCACCAGAAAAGGACCATCGTATGTTCGTTCTAACTTCGGTGCTATTCCAGGCTTTCTTGCTTCATTGAGATACCAAACAACATCACCAGTGTTGTAAATGTTTATTGACACTCTTGCATCATAAATTGCTTTGTTGCGCTTGGCAGGAGTCCCAAGGTGATCCCTTGCTACCTGATGTGCCTTTTGAAATCTTGACCGCAGCCAGTCGACATAATCTCCATACAATGTAACAGTGTTGTTGTCGCATGTTGTTGTGCTACCGAACACCAACTCTGATGGTAAACGGACTTCTCTGCCAATGGTAAGAAGGTTTGGGGTCAATGTGGTCGACTCACTAGGTGTGGCTCTATAAGCTCCTGCGAGGCATCCTAGATTCTTGTTAAAACGGTCTGTACGGCCATTACACTGTGGGTTTCTTGGACTGGTCCTGATCTTTCTTATTACTCCCTTGTCCAGTAATTCTTCTATTTCCCTTCTTCCTACTTCGGCATAAGCCGCCATTGACACTCTTCTTTGAGCTTGTTTCACTGTTTGTGTATCACCTGTATTGATAGGGGACTCTATTACATTTGTCAAACCAATGTCAAGGTCATTTTTAGAAAAACTGTTTTGAAACCTAGCTAGCAGCTTTGCTATAACTTGATTTTCTTCTTCACTGCAGTTTTTAACAGGTGTATGGTACAATTTTTTTAAGTGTTCTGGAATTTCTATATTTTCCAAGGATATCTCTTCTTGCACCTTATTGAGGATTTGATCTGATTTGTTACTGATAGTAACTTGGCGTACAGAGAAATTATTGTCCTCTTGTGCTGTGTGTTCTTGACCTTTAAGTGTACTTTTTATACTGTCGATTTGTTTGGCTTGGCCTAATACTGAGTCTTGATTAATATCCACACTATATGGGAATGGATTTAAAAGACGTATTTTGCTTGTCGGGTTTCTATTTATATCAACTAATACTGAGGCCATCTTCAATGGATATGTTTCACAAAAGTGTTGTGTAGGTTCTACAATAAAATCTGTTTTTTGACACATCATCTAATTCTTTACGCTCAATAAACACATCAATGACCGCTTCGCTGAGAGGTGGAATAATGAAATGGTCAGCTGCTGTTACTTTTCGAACATTGTTTTTCATTCCAATTTGAATACATGGTATATTTTTGCCTTTCAAAACTATGACTCCCTTTGACAAAAGTATATCTGCGGGACCTCCATCATCATTTTGCAGAATGTCTATTCCTAACAAAACATCATCCTCAATTTCAGCAACAATCAATTCTTTGTACATTTAGACTGGTCCTAATTCAATATTAAAAAATGCTTTTCCACATTCTTTTAAAGGCATTCCACTTGCACCTGTCAAACAAGCTGATTTGTTAAGCTGAGGTCTAATTTTAGGGTCCAATTTATTGTAAACTCTGTCTGAAATGATTGTTCTTGTTGCTCCGGTATCAGTTGTTAAAATAACTGGCACATTTTCAATATTTCCTTTGATGTAGACACCACTACTAAATGCTCTTTTGCGCCGCACAATTTCTTCGGCTACACTTGCTGAGTCATCATGGCCATTTATGCTTGCCAGGACCTCCCCTCGGCCAATCGGCTTGGTCCTTTCAAGTTTAAAGGCTGATTTTGATAGAAGTCTTTTCGTGCAACTTGCTCATTCTGATACCTGGCATTTTTCAATGGACAATCCCTAGCAAAATGATTTTCTTGGTTACAAGAATAACACTTAATTGTCTTGGGTTTTTGCTTAAAACCATGTTCAGTAGTTTGTTGTTGTTGTTGGGCTTGGGTTAACTGATTTAGTTTTTCAAGAACTTGTTGCAATACATCAGTTTCTTTGCTTTTTGCAGCCTCTCCTGAAATATCGGTCTTCATGTCACATGTTTTGATATTTTCTGAATTAAATTGCTTTTGCTGGCTCTTGTTTGGGACTCTATAGGCATGTTGGCTAGTGTCGTCATTATCTGTTTCAATCACTTCATAATCTATTTCATTTTCTGATCCCAAAGTTCTACGCACAAATTTTCTCTTTCTGTCATCGTGAAATTGATGCCTATTTCTGGTTTGTATGTAATTGACAACATGGTACACTGCTTCATCAATGTCCTCGGGTTCCTTAATAAACTCAATTTCTGACCGCACTTCTTCATCTCGTAGACCGTCCAGGAATCTTCTCACTAAATCTTCTTGCCGTGTTCTGTAGTCTCTCCTTGTATGGGCTTTGTCATACAGACGTTTAAGTTCTGCAGCATACTCCTCAGCTGTTTCACCTAATTTCTGATCTCGTTTGCTAAATTTTACAGCAAAAGTTCTTGGAGTTTCTATGACCCTAAATCTGTTGTTAATTTCACTAACAAGTTCTCTATAGTTGGTTAAAACTTCATGATTCAGTTGAGTGAACACAAATTCACCAGCACTGTCTTGCAATTTTGGTAATAAATTGTCAAGTTTTTCTTCTTCATTCCAATGAAGTCTTTCAGCAATAATTTCAAACCTGTTAATCCATACTTTCCACTCATCTTTGCCAGTAAAAGAAGGGATTTTCATGCTTGAACTGCATTTATGAGGGTTTACACTTCTTGTTTGCCTGTCATAAGACCTGTTCTCCCTTTGGTGCTGGTAGCCAATGTCCCACATTTGTTCACCCTGACCTCTGTCATTACGGAAATGGTTATTGTTTGCTTCCTGTTCCTGGGGGGAAATTTGTACTTGTTTGTTGTTTTTATCACATAAATTTGCTAGAAGTGTTGTAACATTCTGTAAAGCATTTGACATCTGATTTTGCATTGACACCATATTTGTGACTGCATCTTTCATCCAGTCGGTTGTATTGCCATTTGACATTTCTACGTTGGAAACACTTTTGTTTAATCTAGGGGTACTGGACTTAGATGATGATGGTGCTGTTTTATTTTCTTGATATGGTTCTTCAGAATGCTGGTTAGCTGCTGTTCTGAAGAATACTTCATTCTCTTGTTCTGATTCGGAGTCTGACATTTTGCTTTCGAAGACTGGATTCAATCGCTGAATCTATGTAGAAATCAAAGATTCCACTTCGCTGCCACCATAAATTATGTCACGAGCCGAGCGGTAGCTGTGATTTTACTTCAATTTCTTTAACTTTTCCAAACTTGAAGCTTTTGTTCAAGTTTTACATAAAACTAAAATGGACTCTGATAAACAGTAAACTAAGAATAACATTTTGCCTATTCAGTTGTTTTAAAATTGTCAAAGAAAAATATAAACTCAAGATTTATAACCTTTCTAAATTTTATTCCTTCATAACGAATAAATAAATAACAACTTTCAATATATATATTTCTTAACAGACAGATTAATTCTCAGACATTTACATTACAATACAGCAATATACATGTGTCATGTTAAGTATTTGCACTCTCTATTTTATAATGTCCTAAAAAGATGAAAAATGCAGTTTAAATTATTTATAAAATTCAGTCTTAATTTTTAATAGCTAAGTCTTATTGAAAACTATATTTTAAATGCTTATATAAGAAAAATAAAATAGGTCTCACACCTAGGAAAACAAAGTTCAGAGTCCTCGAATGAGAATTTTCAGTGCCTTTTATACTCTCCAAAAGCGCACACATAACGTTGTGCAATAATAACGTAAAAGCGCACATATGAATTGTGCACAAAAAGCGCACAAACAACGAGCAGTAAAGCGCGCAAGAGCGCACAATAAAATTTGAGCGTTCTTGACACGGTAAATGTCACTCATATTAAAATGATATTTCTGACGATATTACAATGAAGCAGTAGTCAAATACATATCAATTAAATCAATAAATCATTTATAAAGATGACTATTACCTTTTTAAACAATTTTTAAGAAGGAATATGAGTATTTAACAAAAGATATTGTATGACGAAACTGTCAAAATACTGTAGTCAGCGTAAACTACCCAGAAGGCACTTATGTCAGCATCAGGAAATCAACTTCCTGTTTATGCAAAAATGGCTGCCACATTAACAGACGCTTAAACAATGAGACTTTTAAAAAGGATATTACAAATAATAAAGAAGCGCAAAAGGTAGGCATCGGCTGTTATCAGCTCTAACTTCCACACAGCATCCAATAAAAGCATTAAATAACAGTGACATAGTCATTTAGATGCAAAACATAAACGGTAAAAATGAACAATGTACATGAACATAAACACATGTTTTCATAAACAATCTAGGGCATGACATTACCCCTCCTTCAATTTTAAAGGTCCTCCTTTAAATAATTAAGTAATTAAAAATTTGTACTTTAACTCTCTAACAGTTACAATATCAGTAAAACTGTAATATATAAAAAAAATAAACACTTTGTACAGTGTGATTTAGAGCATTTTTTAAGGTACAACACTTTGTACAGTGTTATGTTTCACTGCTTAAAGCACAAGAACTACCATACAACAAAATGCTGTAAAAACAATCACAACAAATTTCAATCCTATGTACAATAATAAATTATTTGAGATCAGAGAAAGTCAATATAAATAATGTGATGACTAGACTTCCAATTTGTACAAGTAAACACAATGTAAATAATTTAACTGACTGTTCAGCAATATTTTTACATACAACAAAAAAATTACTCTCAAGAAAATCTTGAATACCATATTTCAACTTGAATACCAAAGTTAATTAGTCAACATGTATTCACTTGCAAACATTTATACTTAAATAATTATTAAACCTTCTAAACAAAATGACTAGATAATTTAAAGCACTAAATGATACAATCCTGAATATGCAAAGCTTTAAAAGATGTTATTCAAGGTTTATTGTAAGTGAAATGACAATGTTTCAATGTTTCAGACAACTAATACATACGACGATGCACGAATCTTCTGTCGCGGTGGTTTTCCTTGTCATGTCTGTCCCTCGAGTCGTGATTTCTGGGGCGCAAAGGAGAACGGTCACGGTGCTGGTTGTATCGGACGGTAGATGTTTCAGTTGCAGAATGGTCAAGACGGTGATGGGTGTTGCTGTGGCTGTAATCCGGATGATGATATGTGGGTGGGGGACACTCAGCTGCTGGTTGTGTGGGTTGGTTTTGACTCCTCAGGATGTCAGTGAGGTCTGCCATGCTCTTTGTGAAGTCACAATTGAAGCGATACTGCTTGTTGATTTCTGTGTGTATATTTTTCAAGTTGTTATTGATGTCTGCCAACACAGCCATTAGTTCATTGTGTCTTTTAACAGAAGAGTTGGATGAGACTGATGATGAAGATGATGAAGAGCCAGATGAAGAGCTGGAGTCAGATGTTGTTTCAGGGGCAAGAGCACGACATTCTTCGATGGTTGGCAGAGTGGTCAAAGGATCTTCTTGGTCGATTATGGCTTGAGGGGCTTCTGTTTATGGGGTGTGAGATGGTGGGAGGCTGGTCAGGGTTAGTTGATTTGGTGCTGGCGTTGGGGAGTTTGTTGATGTTCCGATGACATTGATCAGTTGTTGCAGGGGGCCTATGCATTCCGAGAGGTTGACGTAGGTGATGGGTTGAGGTTGAAGTGTCTGAAGAGGAGTAAGTCTGGATGGTTGTGCTGGAGAAGATTGCTGTAGGAAAGGAGACAGTGGCCAGTTGCTGACAGGACTCAGGTCTGGAAGCACAGACTGTATGGCTTGAGACAGAATGTCAGGCTTCTTGGAGATAGAGAGCCAATGGCGTTTGCCTTCTTCAGCAGAAAGGACAGCAACATCCCGGTCAGTAATGAGATATGGAGATTGATTACTGACAAGGAACTCTGGACTGTCAGGGATGTTTTTCTCCTGGAGCACAAGTGCATGACGACGGAAACTGTGAACATGCTTTTCCAGTTCTTCGCGTTTGAAACATCTGAAGAGGCACAGACGACAGTAGTATGGAGCTTGATCCAGACTCATGTGCTCCTTCAGGAAATGGTTGTACACGCGGTATTTCGCCTCAATGTACACTTTGTCCATCCGATGGTAGCATTTCAGGCACTGATAGGCGCGACGACGTTGACTACTGGATGAGAATTGAAACATGATGGAAAGATGATTGGATTGTCGACTGAAAATGAATAACAAGCATGTTGTTACTTTTCTTCTGAAACATATTTTTAGTCACATCACATCACTTACAAATAACTGTTCTCCACTTATGTCTTTGGATTATGTATATTTCCTTTCGCCGAAATTAAAATTAAAAAATAAATAAATAATTGATTTCGTTCAAATTCTGATGAATTTAACACCCAATTACACTGAATCATTTCACTGACGAAAATTCAAATGCAAAATATCAACAACGCTCAAATTCACTGCTGTGCTTTCTGTTGCACTGTTAACTTGATAACAATTATTTTGTCAGACTCAAAACCCGTGCTTATTCTTAATCATTGCATTTTATCAATCGGTTCCCGGCTCATTGCCCATCACACATGGTGATTCATTCCCGACCATACTTAAGGTCAACCTTTCCCTATTCAATACCGTGAATACCCGTTCTTAAGACTTTAAACAACTCTCTGACATTTTAACTTCACAACTTAATCATGTCACAAGTTAACTATACATCTCTTCTATAACAGAATCACATTAGCACTATTCCATCACAAATACTGTTTTCTTTTGTTGACATTACTTATAACAACAATTACAAGAGCTGATTTTTTTTTTCATAACTATGTATCCATTGTGATTTTTGAGGTGCAAATACTTTTACAGTTTTAAAAATACACATTTTTAAGACACAAATAAATAAACAATATAATCTTTTTCTCTGCATCATCTAATGCAATGAAGTTCAAACAATCTTGGTTTACACTCATGTACATGACTAAAACAAATGTTATAACTGCACACAAAATATATAAAAACACAATATGAAACATCATGGTTTAAAATTTTAACTTCCGTTGTTCTTTCAGAATCCATTTTGGTACTTGATCTCCTTCGTATGGCTTGAGTTTATTATGATGAACAATTTTTTCATTTCCTTGCTTGTCTAGTCGTAACTTGAAATTCACTTCTGAAATTTTCTTGCTCACCAGAAAAGGACCATCGTATGTTCGTTCTAACTTCGGTGCTATTCCAGGCTTTCTTGCTTCATTGAGATACCAAACAACATCACCAGTGTTGTAAATGTTTATTGACACTCTTGCATCATAAATTGCTTTGTTGCGCTTGGCAGGAGTCCCAAGGTGATCCCTTGCTACCTGATGTGCCTTTTGAAATCTTGACCGCAGCCAGTCGACATAATCTCCATACAATGTAACAGTGTTGTTGTCGCATGTTGTTGTGCTACCGAACACCAACTCTGATGGTAAACGGACTTCTCTGCCAATGGTAAGAAGGTTTGGGGTCAATGTGGTCGACTCACTAGGTGTGGCTCTATAAGCTCCTGCGAGGCATCCTAGATTCTTGTTAAAACGGTCTGTACGGCCATTACACTGTGGGTTTCTTGGACTGGTCCTGATCTTTCTTATTACTCCCTTGTCCAGTAATTCTTCTATTTCCCTTCTTCCTACTTCGGCATAAGCCGCCATTGACACTCTTCTTTGAGCTTGTTTCACTGTTTGTGTATCACCTGTATTGATAGGGGACTCTATTACATTTGTCAAACCAATGTCAAGGTCATTTTTAGAAAAACTGTTTTGAAACCTAGCTAGCAGCTTTGCTATAACTTGATTTTCTTCTTCACTGCAGTTTTTAACAGGTGTATGGTACAATTTTTTTAAGTGTTCTGGAATTTCTATATTTTCCAAGGATATCTCTTCTTGCACCTTATTGAGGATTTGATCTGATTTGTTACTGATAGTAACTTGGCGTACAGAGAAATTATTGTCCTCTTGTGCTGTGTGTTCTTGACCTTTAAGTGTACTTTTTATACTGTCGATTTGTTTGGCTTGGCCTAATACTGAGTCTTGATTAATATCCACACTATATGGGAATGGATTTAAAAGACGTATTTTGCTTGTCGGGTTTCTATTTATATCAACTAATACTGAGGCCATCTTCAATGGATATGTTTCACAAAAGTGTTGTGTAGGTTCTACAATAAAATCTGTTTTTTGAGACACATCATCTAATTCTTTACGCTCAATAAACACATCAATGACCGCTTCGCTGAGAGGTGGAATAATGAAATGGTCAGCTGCTGTTACTTTTCGAACATTGTTTTTCATTCCAATTTGAATACATGGTATATTTTTGCCTTTCAAAACTATGACTCCCTTTGACAAAAGTATATCTGCGGGACCTCCATCATCATTTTGCAGAATGTCTATTCCTAACAAAACATCATCCTCAATTTCAGCAACAATCAATTCTTTGTACATTGAGACTGGTCCTAATTCAATATTAAAAAATGCTTTTCCACATTCTTTTAAAGGAATTCCACTTGCACCTGTCAAACAAGCTGATTTGTTAAGCTGAGGTCTAATTTTAGGGTCCAATTTATTGTAAACTCTGTCTGAAATGATTGTTCTTGTTGCTCCGGTATCAGTTGTTAAAATAACTGGCACATTTTCAATATTTCCTTTGATGTAGACACCACTACTAAATGCTCTTTTGCGCCGCACAATTTCTTCGGCTACACTTGCTGAGTCATCATGGCCATTTATGCTTGCCAGGACCTCCCCTCGGCCAATCGGCTTGGTCCTTTCAAGTTTAAAGGCTGATTTTGATAGAAGTCTTTTCGTGCAACTTGCTCATTCTGATACCTGGCATTTTTCAATGGACAATCCCTAGCAAAATGATTTTCTTGGTTACAAGAATAACACTTAATTGTCTTGGGTTTTTGCTTAAAACCATGTTCAGTAGTTTGTTGTTGTTGTTGGGCTTGGGTTAACTGATTTAGTTTTTCAAGAACTTGTTGCAATACATCAGTTTCTTTGCTTTTTGCAGCCTCTCCTGAAATATCGGTCTTCATGTCACATGTTTTGATATTTTCTGAATTAAATTGCTTTTGCTGGCTCTTGTTTGGGACTCTATAGGCATGTTGGCTAGTGTCGTCATTATCTGTTTCAATCACTTCATAATCTATTTCATTTTCTGATCCCAAAGTTCTACGCACAAATTTTCTCTTTCTGTCATCGTGAAATTGATGCCTATTTCTGGTTTGTATGTAATTGACAACATGGTACACTGCTTCATCAATGTCCTCGGGTTCCTTAATAAACTCAATTTCTGACCGCACTTCTTCATCTCGTAGACCGTCCAGGAATCTTCTCACTAAATCTTCTTGCCGTGTTCTGTAGTCTCTCCTTGTATGGGCTTTGTCATACAGACGTTTAAGTTCTGCAGCATACTCCTCAGCTGTTTCACCTAATTTCTGATCTCGTTTGCTAAATTTTACAGCAAAAGTTCTTGGAGTTTCTATGACCCTAAATCTGTTGTTAATTTCACTAACAAGTTCTCTATAGTTGGTTAAAACTTCATGATTCAGTTGAGTGAACACAAATTCACCAGCACTGTCTTGCAATTTTGGTAATAAATTGTCAAGTTTTTCTTCTTCATTCCAATGAAGTCTTTCAGCAATAATTTCAAACCTGTTAATCCATACTTTCCACTCATCTTTGCCAGTAAAAGAAGGGATTTTCATGCTTGAACTGCATTTATGAGGGTTTACACTTCTTGTTTGCCTGTCATAAGACCTGTTCTCCCTTTGGTGCTGGTAGCCAATGTCCCACATTTGTTCACCCTGACCTCTGTCATTACGGAAATGGTTATTGTTTGCTTCCTGTTCCTGGGGGGAAATTTGTACTTGTTTGTTGTTTTTATCACATAAATTTGCTAGAAGTGTTGTAACATTCTGTAAAGCATTTGACATCTGATTTTGCATTGACACCATATTTGTGACTGCATCTTTCATCCAGTCGGTTGTATTGCCATTTGACATTTCTACGTTGGAAACACTTTTGTTTAATCTAGGGGTACTGGACTTAGATGATGATGGTGCTGTTTTATTTTCTTGATATGGTTCTTCAGAATGCTGGTTAGCTGCTGTTCTGAAGAATACTTCATTCTCTTGTTCTGATTCGGAGTCTGACATTTTGCTTTCGAAGACTGGATTCAATCGCTGAATCTATGTAGAAATCAAAGATTCCACTTCGCTGCCACCATAAATTATGTCACGAGCCGAGCGGTAGCTGTGATTTTACTTCAATTTCTTTAACTTTTCCAAACTTGAAGCTTTTGTTCAAGTTTTACATAGAACTAAAATGGACTCTGATAAACAGTAAACTAAGAATAACATTTTGCCTATTCAGTTGTTTTAAAATTGTCAAAGAAAAATATAAACTCAAGATTTATAACCTTTCTAAATTTTATTCCTTCATAACGAATAAATAAATAACAACTTTCAATATATATATTTCTTAACAGACAGATTAATTCTCAGACATTTACATTACAATACAGCAATATACATGTGTCATGTTAAGTATTTGCACTCTCTATTTTATAATGTCCTAAAAAGATGAAAAATGCAGTTTAAATTATTTATAAAATTCAGTCTTAATTTTTAATAGCTAAGTCTTATTGAAAACTATATTTTAAATGCTTATATAAGAAAAATAAAATAGGTCTCACACCTAGGAAAACAAAGTTCAGAGTCCTCGAATGAGAATTTTCAGTGCCTTTTATACTCTCCAAAAGCGCACACATAACGTTGTGCAATAATAACGTAAAAGCGCACATATGAATTGTGCACAAAAAGCGCACAAACAACGAGCAGTAAAGCGCGCAAGAGCGCACAATAAAATTTGAGCGTTCTTGACACGGTAAATGTCACTCATATTAAAATGATATTTCTGACGATATTACAATGAAGCAGTAGTCAAATACATATCAATTAAATCAATAAATCATTTATAAAGATGACTATTACCTTTTTAAACAATTTTTAAGAAGGAATATGAGTATTTAACAAAAGATATTGTATGACGAAACTGTCAAAATACTGTAGTCAGCGTAAACTACCCAGAAGGCACTTATGTCAGCATCAGGAAATCAACTTCCTGTTTATGCAAAAATGGCTGCCACATTAACAGACGCTTAAACAATGAGACTTTTAAAAAGGATATTACAAATAATAAAGAAGCGCAAAAGGTAGGCATCGGCTGTTATCAGCTCTAACTTCCACACAGCATCCAATAAAAGCATTAAATAACAGTGACATAGTCATTTAGATGCAAAACATAAACGGTAAAAATGAACAATGTACATGAACATAAACACATGTTTTCATAAACAATCTAGGGCATGACATTACCCCTCCTTCAATTTTAAAGGTCCTCCTTTAAATAATTAAGTAATTAAAAATTTGTACTTTAACTCTCTAACAGTTACAATATCAGTAAAACTGTAATATATAAAAAAAAATAAACACTTTGTACAGTGTGATTTAGAGCATTTTTTAAGGTACAACACTTTGTACAGTGTTATGTTTCACTGCTTAAAGCACAAGAACTACCATACAACAAAATGCTGTAAAAACAATCACAACAAATTTCAATCCTATGTACAATAATAAATTATTTGAGATCAGAGAAAGTCAATATAAATAATGTGATGACTAGACTTCCAATTTGTACAAGTAAACACAATGTAAATAATTTAACTGACTGTTCAGCAATATTTTTACATACAACAAAAAAATTACTCTCAAGAAAATCTTGAATACCATATTTCAACTTGAATACCAAAGTTAATTAGTCAACATGTATTCACTTGCAAACATTTATACTTAAATAATTATTAAACCTTCTAAACAAAATGACTAGATAATTTAAAGCACTAAATGATACAATCCTGAATATGCAAAGCTTTAAAAGATGTTATTCAAGGTTTATTGTAAGTGAAATGACAATGTTTCAATGTTTCAGACAACTAATACATACGACGATGCACGAATCTTCTGTCGCGGTGGTTTTCCTTGTCATGTCTGTCCCTCGAGTCGTGATTTCTGGGGCGCAAAGGAGAACGGTCACGGTGCTGGTTGTATCGGACGGTAGATGTTTCAGTTGCAGAATGGTCAAGACGGTGATGGGTGTTGCTGTGGCTGTAATCCGGATGATGATATGTGGGTGGGGGACACTCAGCTGCTGGTTGTGTGGGTTGGTTTTGACTCCTCAGGATGTCAGTGAGGTCTGCCATGCTCTTTGTGAAGTCACAATTGAAGCGATACTGCTTGTTGATTTCTGTGTGTATATTTTTCAAGTTGTTATTGATGTCTGCCAACACAGCCATTAGTTCATTGTGTCTTTTAACAGAAGAGTTGGATGAGACTGATGATGAAGATGATGAAGAGCCAGATGAAGAGCTGGAGTCAGATGTTGTTTCAGGGGCAAGAGCACGACATTCTTCGATGGTTGGCAGAGTGGTCAAAGGATCTTCTTGGTCGATTATGGCTTGAGGGGCTTCTGTTTATGGGGTGTGAGATGGTGGGAGGCTGGTCAGGGTTAGTTGATTTGGTGCTGGCGTTGGGGAGTTTGTTGATGTTCCGATGACATTGATCAGTTGTTGCAGGGGGCCTATGCATTCCGAGAGGTTGACGTAGGTGATGGGTTGAGGTTGAAGTGTCTGAAGAGGAGTAAGTCTGGATGGTTGTGCTGGAGAAGATTGCTGTAGGAAAGGAGACAGTGGCCAGTTGCTGACAGGACTCAGGTCTGGAAGCACAGACTGTATGGCTTGAGACAGAATGTCAGGCTTCTTGGAGATAGAGAGCCAATGGCGTTTGCCTTCTTCAGCAGAAAGGACAGCAACATCCCGGTCAGTAATGAGATATGGAGATTGATTACTGACAAGGAACTCTGGACTGTCAGGGATGTTTTTCTCCTGGAGCACAAGTGCATGACGACGGAAACTGTGAACATGCTTTTCCAGTTCTTCGCGTTTGAAACATCTGAAGAGGCACAGACGACAGTAGTATGGAGCTTGATCCAGACTCATGTGCTCCTTCAGGAAATGGTTGTACACGCGGTATTTCGCCTCAATGTACACTTTGTCCATCCGATGGTAGCATTTCAGGCACTGATAGGCGCGACGACGTTGACTACTGGATGAGAATTGAAACATGATGGAAAGATGATTGGATTGTCGACTGAAAATGAATAACAAGCATGTTGTTACTTTTCTTCTGAAACATATTTTTAGTCACATCACATCACTTACAAATAACTGTTCTCCACTTATGTCTTTGGATTATGTATATTTCCTTTCGCCGAAATTAAAATTAAAAAATAAATAAATAATTGATTTCGTTCAAATTCTGATGAATTTAACACCCAATTACACTGAATCATTTCACTGACGAAAATTCAAATGCAAAATATCAACAACGCTCAAATTCACTGCTGTGCTTTCTGTTGCACTGTTAACTTGATAACAATTATTTTGTCAGACTCAAAACCCGTGCTTATTCTTAATCATTGCATTTTATCAATCGGTTCCCGGCTCATTGCCCATCACACATGGTGATTCATTCCCGACCATACTTAAGGTCAACCTTTCCCTATTCAATACCGTGAATACCCGTTCTTAAGACTTTAAACAACTCTCTGACATTTTAACTTCACAACTTAATCATGTCACAAGTTAACTATACATCTCTTCTATAACAGAATCACATTAGCACTATTCCATCACAAATACTGTTTTCTTTTGTTGACATTACTTATAACAACAATTACAAGAGCTGATTTTTTTTTTCATAACTATGTATCCATTGTGATTTTTGAGGTGCAAATACTTTTACAGTTTTAAAAATACACATTTTTAAGACACAAATAAATAAACAATATAATCTTTTTCTCTGCATCATCTAATGCAATGAAGTTCAAACAATCTTGGTTTACACTCATGTACATGACTAAAACAAATGTTATAACTGCACACAAAATATATAAAAACACAATATGAAACATCATGGTTTAAAATTTTAACTTCCGTTGTTCTTTCAGAATCCATTTTGGTACTTGATCTCCTTCGTATGGCTTGAGTTTATTATGATGAACAATTTTTTCATTTCCTTGCTTGTCTAGTCGTAACTTGAAATTCACTTCTGAAATTTTCTTGCTCACCAGAAAAGGACCATCGTATGTTCGTTCTAACTTCGGTGCTATTCCAGGCTTTCTTGCTTCATTGAGATACCAAACAACATCACCAGTGTTGTAAATGTTTATTGACACTCTTGCATCATAAATTGCTTTGTTGCGCTTGGCAGGAGTCCCAAGGTGATCCCTTGCTACCTGATGTGCCTTTTGAAATCTTGACCGCAGCCAGTCGACATAATCTCCATACAATGTAACAGTGTTGTTGTCGCATGTTGTTGTGCTACCGAACACCAACTCTGATGGTAAACGGACTTCTCTGCCAATGGTAAGAAGGTTTGGGGTCAATGTGGTCGACTCACTAGGTGTGGCTCTATAAGCTCCTGCGAGGCATCCTAGATTCTTGTTAAAACGGTCTGTACGGCCATTACACTGTGGGTTTCTTGGACTGGTCCTGATCTTTCTTATTACTCCCTTGTCCAGTAATTCTTCTATTTCCCTTCTTCCTACTTCGGCATAAGCCGCCATTGACACTCTTCTTTGAGCTTGTTTCACTGTTTGTGTATCACCTGTATTGATAGGGGACTCTATTACATTTGTCAAACCAATGTCAAGGTCATTTTTAGAAAAACTGTTTTGAAACCTAGCTAGCAGCTTTGCTATAACTTGATTTTCTTCTTCACTGCAGTTTTTAACAGGTGTATGGTACAATTTTTTTAAGTGTTCTGGAATTTCTATATTTTCCAAGGATATCTCTTCTTGCACCTTATTGAGGATTTGATCTGATTTGTTACTGATAGTAACTTGGCATACAGAGAAATTATTGTCCTCTTGTGCTGTGTGTTCTTGACCTTTAAGTGTACTTTTTATACTGTCGATTTGTTTGGCTTGGCCTAATACTGAGTCTTGATTAATATCCACACTATATGGGAATGGATTTAAAAGACGTATTTTGCTTGTCGGGTTTCTATTTATATCAACTAATACTGAGGCCATCTTCAATGGATATGTTTCACAAAAGTGTTGTGTAGGTTCTACAATAAAATCTGTTTTTTGAGACACATCATCTAATTCTTTACGCTCAATAAACACATCAATGACCGCTTCGCTGAGAGGTGGAATAATGAAATGGTCAGCTGCTGTTACTTTTCGAACATTGTTTTTCATTCCAATTTGAATACATGGTATATTTTTGCCTTTCAAAACTATGACTCCCTTTGACAAAAGTATATCTGCGGGACCTCCATCATCATTTTGCAGAATGTCTATTCCTAACAAAACATCATCCTCAATTTCAGCAACAATCAATTCTTTGTACATTGAGACTGGTCCTAATTCAATATTAAAAAATGCTTTTCCACATTCTTTTAAAGGAATTCCACTTGCACCTGTCAAACAAGCTGATTTGTTAAGCTGAGGTCTAATTTTAGGGTCCAATTTATTGTAAACTCTGTCTGAAATGATTGTTCTTGTTGCTCCGGTATCAGTTGTTAAAATAACTGGCACATTTTCAATATTTCCTTTGATGTAGACACCACTACTAAATGCTCTTTTGCGCCGCACAATTTCTTCGGCTACACTTGCTGAGTCATCATGGCCATTTATGCTTGCCAGGACCTCCCCTCGGCCAATCGGCTTGGTCCTTTCAAGTTTAAAGGCTGATTTTGATAGAAGTCTTTTCGTGCAACTTGCTCATTCTGATACCTGGCATTTTTCAATGGACAATCCCTAGCAAAATGATTTTCTTGGTTACAAGAATAACACTTAATTGTCTTGGGTTTTTGCTTAAAACCATGTTCAGTAGTTTGTTGTTGTTGTTGGGCTTGGGTTAACTGATTTAGTTTTTCAAGAACTTGTTGCAATACATCAGTTTCTTTGCTTTTTGCAGCCTCTCCTGAAATATCGGTCTTCATGTCACATGTTTTGATATTTTCTGAATTAAATTGCTTTTGCTGGCTCTTGTTTGGGACTCTATAGGCATGTTGGCTAGTGTCGTCATTATCTGTTTCAATCACTTCATAATCTATTTCATTTTCTGATCCCAAAGTTCTACGCACAAATTTTCTCTTTCTGTCATCGTGAAATTGATGCCTATTTCTGGTTTGTATGTAATTGACAACATGGTACACTGCTTCATCAATGTCCTCGGGTTCCTTAATAAACTCAATTTCTGACCGCACTTCTTCATCTCGTAGACCGTCCAGGAATCTTCTCACTAAATCTTCTTGCCGTGTTCTGTAGTCTCTCCTTGTATGGGCTTTGTCATACAGACGTTTAAGTTCTGCAGCATACTCCTCAGCTGTTTCACCTAATTTCTGATCTCGTTTGCTAAATTTTACAGCAAAAGTTCTTGGAGTTTCTATGACCCTAAATCTGTTGTTAATTTCACTAACAAGTTCTATATAGTTGGTTAAAACTTCATGATTCAGTTGAGTGAACACAAATTCACCAGCACTGTCTTGCAATTTTGGTAATAAATTGTCAAGTTTTTCTTCTTCATTCCAATGAAGTCTTTCAGCAATAATTTCAAACCTGTTAATCCATACTTTCCACTCATCTTTGCCAGTAAAAGAAGGGATTTTCATGCTTGAACTGCATTTATGAGGGTTAACACTTCTTGTTTGCCTGTCATAAGACCTGTTCTCCCTTTGGTGCTGGTAGCCAATGTCCCACATTTGTTCACCCTGACCTCTGTCATTACGGAAATGGTTATTGTTTGCTTCCTGTTCCTGCGGGGAAATTTGTACTTGTTTGTTGTTTTTATCACATAAATTTGCTAGAAGTGTTGTAACATTCTGTAAAGCATTTGACATCTGATTTTGCATTGACACCATATTTGTGACTGCATCTTTCATCCAGTCGGTTGTATTGCCATTTGACATTTCTACGTTGGAAACACTTTTGTTTAATCTAGGGGTACTGGACTTAGATGATGATGGTGCTGTTTTATTTTCTTGATATGGTTCTTCAGAATGCTGGTTAGCTGCTGTTCTGAAGAATACTTCATTCTCTTGTTCTGATTCGGAGTCTGACATTTTGCTTTCGAAGACTGGATTCAATCGCTGAATCTATGTAGAAATCAAAGATTCCACTTCGCTGCCACCATAAATTATGTCACGAGCCGAGCGGTAGCTGTGATTTTACTTCAATTTCTTTAACTTTTCCAAACTTGAAGCTTTTATTCAAGTTTTACATAGAACTAAAATGGACTCTGATAAACAGTAAACTAAGAATAACATTTTGCCTATTCAGTTGTTTTAAAATTGTCAAAGAAAAATATAAACTCAAGATTTATAACCTTTCTAAATTTTATTCCTTCATAACGAATAAATAAATAACAACTTTCAATATATATATTTCTTAACAGACAGATTAATTCTCAGACATTTACATTACAATACAGCAATATACATGTGTCATGTTAAGTATTTGCACTCTCTATTTTATAATGTCCTAAAAAGATGAAAAATGCAGTTTAAATTATTTATAAAATTCAGTCTTAATTTTTAATAGCTAAGTCTTATTGAAAACTATATTTTAAATGCTTATATAAGAAAAATAAAATAGGTCTCACACCTAGGAAAACAAAGATCAGAGTCCTCGAATGAGAATTTTCAGTGCCTTTTATACTCTCCAAAAGCGCACACATAACGTTGTGCAATAATAACGTAAAAGCGCACATATGAATTGTGCACAAAAAGCGCACAAACAACGAGCAGTAAAGCGCGCAAGAGCGCACAATAAAATTTGAGCGTTCTTGACACGGTAAATGTCACTCATATTAAAATGATATTTCTGACGATATTACAATGAAGCAGTAGTCAAATACATATCAATTAAATCAATAAATCATTTATAAAGATGACTATTACCTTTTTAAACAATTTTTAAGAAGGAATATGAGTATTTAACAAAAGATATTGTATGACGAAACTGTCAAAATACTGTAGTCAGTGTAAACTACCCAGAAGGCACTTATGTCAGCATCAGGAAATCAACTTCCTGTTTACGCAAAAATGGCTGCCACATTAACAGACGCTTAAACAATGAGACTTTTAAAAAGGATATTACAAATAATAAAGAAGCGCAAAAGGTAGGCATCGGCTGTTATCAGCTCTAACTTCCACACAGCATCCAATAAAAGCATTAAATAACAGTGACATAGTCATTTAGATGCAAAACACATAAACGGTAAAAATGAACAATGTACATGAACATAAACACATGTTTTCATAAACAATCTAGGGCATGACAGTATTTACTTCGAAAAATGAATGACTCTCTTAACAAAAATTACGTCTATCCTAGATATTGACTAAAACTCAACTCCCTACTGTTTTTCGGCGTAAGCTGTATTAAGCCAGCTTTTCACCCTGACTTGACCTTTGTAAGTGTCCAATAATACTTAAATAAAATTTCCCTCGACTAGGTACGAATGAATACACTTCATTTATTCCATTGGCTGATTTGAGTATAACACCAGAACATTGGAAACATATCCGCGTCTTTGTAACACTGTTTTACTGCATGAAACAATTTTATCTCTAATGAAAAGGCTCAATAGATAGAACAGTTTTACAATCAATTTTCGACATAAATACAGTTTGTGCGTTCACCTTTTATTTTCAGAGAATTACCAGCGCAAAAGCGTTTATACTAAAGGCTATGTTGTCATATTTAGTACTTACTTGCATTGCATTTCAACTCGCGAGGTTTCGGGTCAATTCGCGGCCATTTGTGAAAGTCAGAGTTTATATACAGTTCATCACCGGAGTTCGCAGAAGGGGTTGCGAAGTGTTACACCGGTCTTACTGACAATAACGTAGTGACTGTAATGCATTGCATTCCAATCCGCAAGGTATCAAGGTCAGTTTGCGGTCAGTTGCAGAAATCTTTATATAAACGCCGTCTCGTAAACTTTGTGCACTTGAAGTCTGTTTTGATCAGAAAGATACTAAATAAAGATATTCGGCGATATTATTGTGGTATGTCAATCATCGATTTTTAATATGGTTTCAACATTTGCATGATAAGGACCAATTTTGATAAAATTAATTAGAAATATTTATCCATTTAGACCAGTTTATTTATGAGCACAATAATTCACTATACTATAATTATGCAATTAAATAAGATTCGAGTATTGCCGGCTGACCTATATGCACTCGTTTATTTTCATGTTTCTTGTGTTTTTCTATTCTGTAAATATAGATATCTGAGTAATAATATCACGTTAAGCAAAATAAGCCTCGAAATCTGGCGCAGCACCCCGTAATTGATTTGCTTATGATGTAGCTAAGAACTGCGCAGAAAAAAGGCATCCGCTACTTTTTATCTCATAGAGATAACTTTTTATCGTTCATAAACATCGACCACAATCAACGCCGTATATCTTTTTTTAAAGATATTTCTTGTTACTAATTGTTCAATACTGATGACCAAAATTGGTTAGTGACCAAGATTCTGGGCAGTGACCAAGATTCTGGTCATTAATTACCAGAATTCTGGGCACCAGTGACCAAAATTGGTCAGTGAGGTGACTGACCATAAATAATGACCAAGAAATTAGAACGATACATGACGTCATTTACCAAATGTCATAACAATGAGACATAATGGCGCCTTATTTAGAAAAACAATGAAAAATACAAAGTATTCAAATGGATGGCTAACTTTTAGACGAAAGTTCTGGTGATGTTTAGATTATATAGACTCTGTTGTGTACACTTGTCAATTGGTTTATAAAGTCACATAATGTTACCAGAATGAACAACTTAAAAGGCAGTCATTTGAAAAGGTAAGTGCAACTGTTACACCTGGGGTGTATCATTATGACTTTCCAATAAAGAAAATAATAAAATACCAGTGCTCTTTATCTTTTAGCTTACAAGAGCACAACGTGAACATTGTACGTTACTGTTATCGCATTTTGTCCGGCAGGCATCGTCTGTCATCAACATTTGCCTTGTTTAGCCAACATTTTTGTCAAATCTTTATACATCTTGGTAAGAGGATTTCTTCCAGTGATATGTTGGACCAATGCTAAATCGAGTCGTTAGGTAAAACACTAGTGCACTTTGTCAAATTATAGAAATAGCTTGCTTACTCTCGAGAAGTCACATTTATTTCCAATATTTATGACAGACAAGACAAGCGCTTTATTCGAGATCAGTACAGAGTACTTAATCTTCAAAATATTGTGATTAAATACAATAAATTGTTTGTCAGTTTGTTAAGGTGATGTTTTGAACAAAACAATGCAAACATTGATTCAAATACAGTGTACAGACTACGTAACATACACATGGAGAGCGATGTACACGTATTACATGGTAACATATTGTTTTATATCCAGTGCATATTTTTTCAAGTTTGCAAATTTTTTAAGAACATGAGTTTACAGATCCCGTTAGAGAATTGAATTTTTATACTGAAATTTTAACGTAAAATCCTTAATCGAGACATCTCCTCCTCATAGCGATGTTTTATGGACAAACACATGGTAAACGTCTTCTAGATTGCGACAACGACATTACAAACAGTATCTTTCTTTTCTTGTTATTTTACTAGAACCATAACGACCCGTTTGAATTCTTAATGAGTGTAAACAAATTCTGAAGCGTGTAACACATTTCCTCATGTTAACAGGCAATATATCAAAGTTTTATAATAAGCGTTATCCGTTAAAACTGAAATATGCAGTAATAAACATTTCAACTCGTACATAAAGTTGCTTATCACTTACTCCTTAAAAACGAAAGGCAAGATCTATAGGCCTATATATTTTCAGAATTTAAAAAAAACAACCTAAAAACCCAAAATCATCTAAAAGTTTCTTAAAGACCCAGTAAAGTGACATAGTGTACACTCTTAAGCTCCAAAATACAAATATGCAATTATTATAGTATCCCTTGCAATATCTTACACCAATACGGTATGTTTCTCGAATACCTGGACATATGTAAAGGGTATCGCCCCTAGTCGCCGTATACTTCTACAGATGAAGTTGATTTCCTTACATTTAATATAGATTACACATTATTAAATGCACATTCAATATCTTGAGACTAGGAGAACAAAACTTGGGACGCATAATTAATTGTTTAACCTACACACGCATCGAACAATTAACAACAAGTCTCGAGATTATATAACAAAATAACTTAAGCTTTTAAAGATTTAACAACTATGAAGTCATTATTTTTTAGCAATATTCCCATTATATATAAAACAAAGCCAAGACAATTAAATTAAACAACAATTTGTACTGGTTTATGTTTATACAACTATCGCTCGTGCTTATGTAAAGCACCACTTTGCTGAAAACTATAATTCTATTTTTCAAACTACTCACTTCCCTCCACGTACTGCAATAAATTGCCGAATTATTAAGTGTGTTTGCAATTCTTGGAGCTTTTTGCTTAAAATCATCATATCATCTACAAAAAGTCAAACCAGCAGAATAATATCATAACGCTCAAATTACCAGCACTATTTTGTTAAAACATTGTCAAGTCCCCTAAAAAACAGACACAAAAACAGACATTAAAATTGGTTTAAAAAAAGATTTTAAGGATATCTCGGCTGAGTACGAAAATGGTTTGAGTTTTTTTTACAAACAAGGCCACCAGGGGGGATGGCAGTTTACCTGATATGGCTATAGTGAAACCTTGTTAACACTCTACAACCTTTTCAGTCCAATCTAAATGAAATTTGCCCAGGACATTTTTAGTTCACCTTAGCACAATGTGCTCATGGTGAGCTTTTGTGATCGAATTTTGTCCGTCGTGCGGCGTCAACATTTGCCTGGTTAACACTCTAGAGGCCACATTTATTGTCCAATCTTCATGAAATTTGGTCAGAAGATTGGTCTTAATAAAATCTTGGATGAGTTCAAAAATGGTCGCATTTGCTTGAAAAACATGGCTGTCAAGGGGCGGGGCATTTTTCCCTATATGGTAATATGTGGCTATAGTAAAACCTTGTTAACACTCTAGAGGCCACAGTTATTGTCCGATCTTCATGAAACTTGGTAAGAAGATTAATCCCAATAATATCTTGGACGAGTTTAAAAATGATGCTAGTTGCTTTAAAAACATGGCCACCAGGGGGCGGGGCATTTTTCCTTATATGGCTATATATGGCTGTAGTAAAACCTTGTTAACGCTCTAGAGGCAACATTTATTGTCCGATCTTCATGAAACTTAGTCAGAAGATTTGTCTTAATTATATCTTGGATGAGTTTGAAAATGGTTTCGGTTGATTGAAAATCATGGCCTCCAAGGGGGCGTGGCTTTTTCCTTACATAGCTATAGTAAAACCTTGTTTACACTCTAGAGGTCACATTTATTGTCCGATCATCATGAAACTTGGTCAGAAGATTTGTCCCAATTATATCTTGAACAAGTGTGAATATGGTTCCGGTTGCTTGAAAAACATAGCCACCAGGGGGCGGGGCATGTTTCCTTATATGGCTGTATATGGCTTTAGTAAAACCTTGTTAACACTCTAGGGGCCACATTTATTGTCCGATCTTTATGAAACTTGGTCAGAAGATTTATTCTTATGATATCTTGGACAAGGTCGAAAATTGTTCGGGTTGGTTGAAAAACATGGCCATCAGGGGACGGGGCATTTTTCCTTAAATGGCTTTAGTAAAACCTTGCTAACACTCTAGAGGCCACATTTATTGTCCGAACATCATAAAACTAGGTCAGAAGATTTGTCCCAATGATATCTTAGACGAGTTGAAAAATAGTACCGGTTGGTTGAAAAACATGGGCACCAGGAGGCGGGGCATTTTTCCTTATATGGCTATTGTAAACCTTGTTAACACTCTAGAGGCCACATTTATTGTCTGATCTTCATAAAACTTGGTCAGAAGATTCGTCCCAATGATATCTTGGGCTAGTTTTAAAATTGTTCAGGTTGGTTGAAAAACATGGCCACCAGGGGGCGGTGCATTTTTCTTTATTTGGCTATTGTAAAAACTTATTAACACTCTTAAAAGTCACATTTATTGTCCAATCTTCATGAAACTTGGTCAGCATATTACCTTTGATGTGTACGAAAATGGTCCCGGTCTGTTAAAAAACCTGGCCGCCAGGGTGTTAACAATTCATGAAAGTTGGTTATAACATTTTGTTCGAATGACATCTTGGGCTGCACAGAACAGGTCAGTTCCTCTGAATCTCAGGTGAGCGACTTTGGGCCTTTCAGGCCCTCTTGTTATTATATCTCTACCGAGTTTGAAAATGGTTATGGTTTGTTAAAAAATGCTAACCAGAAATTATTATTTCATCGTCGCAAACGTAAAATTAACTTACGGAAGTAAAAGATCATGCTCACAAAGAAAAAGTCATGTCTAAATTTGAATACCTTCACTGTCTGGAACCCACATACGAAAGCGCAAATGAATCAACTGGGAAAAGTACAAAGACGCGCAGCTGCTAGATTCGTAAGGAACAGATGTAACACTCCAAGTTCAGTAAATAATACGAAAGACGCCATCAACTTACCCACACTTGAAACACGCAGAAAAAAATCCGTCTAAACAAAACAATGCTATATGTAATTATCCATCATGTAATTATCATCACTCCTCCTGACAACCATCTTGTTACTGTCCATCCCCGATCCAGACTCAGCTCAGCAATATTCATTGTTTTAAGCACATTCAAACCTCAACAGACTCGTAGAAATGTGCATTCATCCCGATAACAGTCATCTCCCGGTATACATGAGGAAGCCACAATAGCGGTTAACAAAACCTTTTCCGCCGTGTATGTCATTGGCCCCCCTCCCACCTGTAGACACTTGCCAGTTGTATTTATATGGTTATAGTGAAACCTAGTTAAAGCTCTAGAATTCACATTCAAGTCCAATCGCCAAGAAATTTGGTCAGAACAATTATTGTAATGGTATATCGGCTTACTTGGAAAATGGTTCTGGTTCGTTGAAAAACATCGCCGTCATGAGGAGGGTGGAGAGCAGTTTTCATTATATGGCTATGTTGAAGTCCTGTTGCCCTCTCAAAGTCGTGTTTAATTCGAAATTGTATTAAAATTGGTCAGAACTAATTGTACTTATTGTACTAATGTTCCTCAGCCGAGTTGGAAAGTTGTTCTTGTCCGTTGAAAAACATGGCTGACCGGGAACGGGACAGTTTTCCATATATGGGTTTATTGAAACCGTGTGTTCACTCTTAAAGGCACATTTGCATTGAATCTTCATGAACCCTGGTCAGAACATTTGTTTTAATCTCCACTTAGTACAAAGAAAGTTCCGGTTCGTTGGAAAACATGGCTACCAGTTGGTATGGACGCTGTAAAAGCCTGTTAACAATCTAGATTAAGAAGTAAAATTTTCATCACGACACTTGCTCAGAATATGTTTTCTTATAGGCTCAGTTCAAACATGATTCCTAAATTCTTATGTTTCATAAAATAGTTTTTAATCACACCACTGGTTGCAACGCATTAGAATAAACTTCAGTCTGCATGTCTGTGATTTGTCAGTAATATATCACTTTCCTTTTATAACTCAATAAGTAAAAATATCAATAGTTATCTAATAATAGGAAGCTATTTACCTTGCCTTTAAGTGTGCTGTAGCATGCAAAAATTAAACATTTTTCACGGTGAACACCAGGAATTATCACTGGAAGTGGCCTCTCTGAATTAAAGAAACTGCCAGTCAACGGAAAATCATTTCTAGCATTAGTGAGCAAAAAAGCAGGTGTATACGGTAGTCAAACTCATAATGGACATATTTATTTGTAGTTCACTTATCAATACAAGAGAGTTGTTCTGAAGTTTAGAATTACCATAGGCATAATTAAAGTTTAGAATTACCATAAGCATCATCTTGTTATCGTGAGATGTTTAATATGAATATTTTATTGCGGCCGCCATTATGTCCATGTATGCATTTGCAATAAATGTTATTAACATATGCATTAAGCATTAAACAGCTTGTTAGCAGCGTTATACCGTATGTTGACAAACAAATGTTTTTACTGTATCCTTTATGTAAAATTAAGCGCAAATTTAGTCAAGGTGCTAATATCACGAACATGCTAAGGCCAACATTATGACTAAACAGAGGTTCCTTGTTCTAAAATTTTGAGATGAAGCCTCTCGAGATTTTGTTTACAGGTCATAATACACTAAATAGTTTCCCTATATAATTCAATGTAAAAGCGACAACTTTGAGCGAAAATAAATGCAACATTTTGCACATAGAGACCCCCATAACCATACCTTTTCTTAAAGGCCATTCTAAGCGGAAAAGATATGTCATGTACAATGCAAGAAAGAACTTGACACAAATCAAAATCGACTGTTTTTGCAACTTTTTTTTCGGCCGTTTCTTAGTGGAATGTAACCTTTTCTAGTGCAATGGTTTACTATAGTCTTCAAGTGTATCATATTTCAGGGATTCAGTAGTGAACACCTATTCATGCCCTACCATTATCTCCGCAAGATAACACCCGAATAATGGTAAAAAGTGTAAAACATGCCTCCCTGTCAATTATGATATTTGTTTAGAGAGTACAGCCCTACATGAAGCGATCATTTAGTGTATTGTAACCTATAAGACAACGTTTACTGTTAACATCGCGAAAAATAAGCACTTTTCGATACTTATAAACCTATTTTCTATGTGCATGCCAATTTTCAGACCGATCTTTCACGTCGAAATGCTTGAAAATGCATTTTATTATAACGCCTGATAAGCCATGTGGCTTTCGCGTTCGGAGCTTTGATTTTTAACGGGCGTTCAGGCGTAAAACGATTACCCTAAATAATTACAATCGGTCAAAATACTGGAATATTGTTACAAGCTATGTAGAAAAAGAAGTAAACAACTATTAAAACGTGTCCATGAGCTCTTTCAGCACAAATTGTTGCGATTTGAGATGCTCAAGACGAGTTTTTGCACGTTTTTTGTTCCTATTTTCCTCTGAAAACGTATTTTTTTCTTAAAAACTCACGATGCTCCTTTAATTCGTGAAACAAACGCATTTATTCCGTAAAAATTTGCCAAAACGCATCATATCTCACTAAAAAAATGATGATTTTCTGTAAATACAGCTTCTTTGTGACTAGGCCTGGTTTTGCGTTTAGGTCATAATACACTAAATAGTTTCCCTATATAATTCAATGTAAAAGCGACAACTTTGAGCGAAAATAAATGCAACATTTTGCACATAGAGACCCCCATAACCATACCTTTTCTTAAAGGCCATTCTAAGCGGAATCGATTTATGCAATAAAAAAGATATGTCATGTACAATGCAAGAAAGAACTTGACACAAATCAAAATCGACTGTTTTTGCAACTTTTTTTTTCGGCCGTTTCTTAGTGGAATGTAACCTTTTCTAGTGCAATGGTTTACTATAGTCTTCAAGTGTATCATATTTCAGGGATTCAGTAGTGAACACCTTTTCATGCCCTACCATTATCTCCGCAAGATAACACCCGAATAATGGTAAAAAGTGTAAAACATGCCTTCCTGTCAATTATGATATTTTTTTAGAGAGTACAGCCCTACATGAAGCGATCATTTAGTGTATTGTAACCTACAGGTGATTGTTTCTCAGAATTGAGTCTTACTCGACCCTGAGTTTGATGAATAATAAGTGATGATTCTTACAGATGAAATTTGATAATGTTCGTGAGCTGACCGACATTGTCAATATTTAGCCGAGTTGAAACTCTAATCTCATCTCTTGAGTTGAGGTCTGTTCCAGGTTTTATTTACACATACACTAGCGTTCCTCGTTCAAGTGTGGCTTGGCTGAACGCGGTCTTAATAGTTAATTTTGTTGAAGCGCATGTGTGATTTTTGGTATATACACGATTTAAAATAAATTACCGATTTGCTTTAAATACGTGTCTAACCTATTGTGACAATCAGTCTGTTACGTTGCTAACGTCGGCACCTTAAACCCGAGCTCAATCTCATCTACATCATATCGACAGACGAGTCCAAGTCTTTAAAGCGTTGACCTTGCACTTTAAAGTTATACTTGTTTCAAGATATAAGTAAAAAAAACTATATTTCAATAACATTTCTGTAGGTATATGTCAGGGTCAGGTCATAAACTGTATCTGGTATCAAAGGCGTATGTAGAGGTCAGACACGTCATACGCTCCCAGCTGTTTAACCTATTTATGCCTAGTGGACTCTCCCATCCTTCTTAATTGGAACAATTTATTTCCAAAATTAGGGATGTCTAGTATATTTATTTCTATATTTAGAATAGTTATTACAGAAATTACTTTAAGCAAACAGCGCAGACCCTGATGAGACCCCGCATCATGCGGCGTCTCATCTGAGTCTACGCGTTTGCCGAGGCCTTTTTTCTAGACGCTAGGCATAAATGGGATAATTTTCAATATCGCCTTAATTTCTCGGCAAACATATTTTATCAAAAAGAGGCAACGTCAACAAACTAGAGGCATATTTCAGGTCCAGTCTAAAACGTGCATTGTTAAGTCAGTAATGTCCCTTAACTGATGTTACCAAAATTATTGTATGCACAGAAAAATGTGCATCACTGATTTAAGCCTGATACCGTTGTATTCTTCTTTATAAAGGTGGAACTCTAGCGAAATACAACATCATAAGATGCGACAAACTACAATAAAATTTAAAAATAAAATCATCGAATGAGTTATTAAAAACGCAAAGTTATTTAACGTCAAGACATTCTAACGTATGTAAGTATGGTTAGTAGTTACAATAGTGACAATTGTACAATACGGACAAAAGATCTTAAAGGTCTTCTGCATCGTTTTTATCGTGCATGCAGTCAGCAGGTTATTCGTCCACCCGCAAGATGTACCAGCCATCCGAGCAGTGACACGCGCCTGGTTTTGCAAACGGCGATGACCTTGCGCGATCGTCGAATGAAGGACCAGTTCGCTTTTGATGATGTATATGCTTGATTTGGAGTTTTGAGTTCGGGTAACGTTTTTCGACGACAGAAACTCAATATTGGTAATTGATTACATTGATCAATCCCAAGATGCAACAAAGGGTATTGCTATAATTTAGCGTCGGTAAATCCCGGGCGAGCGCGGCAGACGACATTATGAGCATGTCCGTAACGCAATATGTCAAACACATGATTGAACAGACCCCGCCGATGGCGTGGTTTTATGAGGTCGGAAAACAGGGTAAGTTAAATTTTGTTGTTGTTTTATTTAATTCTTTCATGTAATATTCTTGAACAATGTTACAAAAAATGTTCACACGCGCATTTATGTATTTATCGTTAATTTTGATAGTCTATTAATAATCATCAAATTATTACAATAAGTTAATTAAGTGTATAAAAATAAAGTTATAAGTTGATAAAAACGGACTGCAGAGGCTAATCTGGGACACTTAACGTACTTGCATTAAGCCCCGTTTTACCAGATCGAGGTTTATATATTTTCGTCGAAGACAATTTGAATTATTGTACATTCGCTGGTATTCTTTGAGTTGTTTCTTATTAATACGTTTTATGTTTCTGATATCATTTATTTAAATGTTTAAGGAATATAATGCTTAAATGCGAATTTTGCATACAAACAAATAATGGTATAATAATAATAATAATTAATAATAATAATTCAAATGTAAGTCGGTGGAATTTCGCTAGAAAAGATGATTTTGCTAAATCTGTTTTTATTTTGAGTTATCAGGTATATTTAGTGTTTTGTAATGTTGTTATAATTTTTATGTTTGTTATGTGTTATCTTTTTTTTAGAACGTTTTAAGGTTATTGTATTATCTTGTTGACAAATAAGGGTGATATATTTTTGATACATGTATGTTAAAAATTGACATCGTTGATATTCCCTTTATGATCCCTCAAACTCTTCCTCAGTCTAGATCAAATATATCAAAACGTCGATAAGACAGAATGACAGCTGCAGTTAAAAAGACTTTATTAAGTCAAATTTGTTTTCATACCCTATGACTACGTATTCTGTAACAAAATCACAATTAAACCACCCTGTGAGATAGAAGTCGAAGCTGGTAAGTGACGTCGTTTGTGACAAATATCCAACTTAGTGATGTTTTTAACTGCATAGCTTCTTTTTCAATAATCTACATTTCTAACATATTCGTTAAACTCGCTAAAACGACGCATATAGGTCGCCGTGGTGCAATGGATATGGTGTCCACCTAGTGACCGGGAGGATGGGTTCGATCCTCACCGTCGGAGCGTTCTTTAGATCTCCCTTAAAGACACCAAGTACTGGTAATAAGCCCAGGGAACGGTCTCGAAAGCGTTTCAATAAGCCTTAAGCTAAACTTAACAACACATAAGAGCTTCGTTATCAATAGAAGATCATCAAAAGATTATATATATTAACTGAATTATAAACTTTTATTTCGAATGTATTTTATTTAAATCAGTTTATTTCACCGAAGATCTGATAAAAATATTGAAAATACTTCAACTTATCCGCGAGTAGGTTATTTTACTCGATACGTTATATAAATTAAACGTTACGTCACTTAATATTTTTATGTAACGTGACTTCCCTATACGATATCTGTCAAAGTAAGCGCGTTAATCAAAGGTTATTTGGCTCACTACCGGGTATATGGTCAGCTGTTATGAATAATCGCGATTAAAAATTTTAATTAATGACAGATGTACATCAAGTGTTCTTGGGTTGCCTTTATAAGCAGGTATCGGTTGTATACGGGCTTACCACTGTCGGATTCCCACCGTAACCGTACGTATTTCATATTTGTTTTATCAACATCATCAATTTTTACTTTTCAGCATTGCGTCTTTGTTTAAGTCCAGCATTCATTTGCAAACTTTTTTACATGGTTCCAAATGATGCTTTGAATAATATTGAAGCTTCCTGTCTTATTTCCGTAGAATACCGCGTTAGAACGACACTGTAAAGTGAGATAATAAATACACGCATAATAATACGAGTTTCACGTTCATTTTGTGCGATTATAGCGATGGAATATGATTTGAGTGCTAAATTCTCACTCAAATCAGTACACAATCATGATGTATATACTTCTTTTAAACTCTGATAAAGCACATGTATAGTATTTGTGTATGCAGCTCATACAGTAAAAGAGAAAATGCCATCAATGTTATGATAATCATGCTTTAAGCTTGCATTCTAATCCGAATCTAATTAAAAACAGCATTAAAGGAACCTTTTCACAGATTTTGACATGTATTGAGGTTTGTCATTAAATGCTTTATATTGATAAATGTAAACATTGGCTATAAAAAGCTTCAGTAAAACAATAATAAAATTAAACAATAAAAAAGTAACCCTCAACTTGGCTCGAACCACCTAACCCGTGGAGTAAATGTCTATCGCTTAGACCACTCGGCCATCCGTGCTTCGCAAATGAGTTACATGTATGTATTTTATACTTTATATCAGCAATCCTCGTAGTAACCCAAAATATAACGACAACAATAGAACTCTCCAAATTATTCAATCGTTTCGCGTTGTATTTGAATATAATGGCTATTTTAAAGCATGGTAAATGTTCAGTATTACTGTTTCCTCACAAATATCATAACTACAACGAAAATTTGCGAATTTGAAACATTTTTTTATTTTGTCGATTTACCAAAACGCGAAAAGGCCCGTTTAATGAAGTGTTTGTTAATTAATTATTTACTCTGACTAGCCATTAATCACTTGCATTGATATTAGCAATACATTCATATATACAAAATATGAAGTTAGTGCAATTAAAATACGTTTAAAGACAATCAAAATAACAGTAAATGTTTGTATTGATCATTAAGCCAACCAATATGATAATTTATATATTGGCATTCTCGGTCATTACATTTTTAATTCGTTTAACTAAGAGAGGCAATTCATACAGTGCTTGAAATCAGATTGCGAAAAGGGTCTTTGTGTCACATTTCGAAGTAAAGTCTCCATCGATGAGTCCGAAAACAAACACAAATTATTGCTCGCGCTTTTCAGCACTTACAGAATGTACAACAACGTAGTGAATGATACGAGAATGCTTCTCATCCATGTTATAACTGTAAATTGAATGACTATTAAGACGTTTACACGCGCACTTATATTATGTTAATTTTACATCACGTCAATAAATTATTGAATTATAACAAATTATGCTATTTTAACTTGATAAAACAGTGATTCTTTCTTTTTTCAATTTATTTCTCCTGTGGTAAATGCACGTTCTGCCAAGGCTCAAGATTGGTGATTGTATACAAAATAGTGCAAAAACTATGGTTACGCTAGAATTCACGACGTAATTGTGTTGATTTATTTGAATGCCGTCTTTTAAGTACATGTATGTAAAACTACAACCTGTACACGCTGCTTATATTTAATGTATTTAATTACCATCATACAAAGTCAACCCAAATACAATTGCTTACTTGTTCATCATCCGCATTGTAATATTACACGTGTTTGCATTACAGGACACGATGAAGTTCCTGGTCGTCGCCGTGATATTGCCAATGGTGGCCCTTGGCCAGTTCATGGGGCATAACATGGGCCAGTTCATGGGGCATCGCAATGGCTGGGACAGCGATTATGACTTCAACAACAATGGGTGGAACAACGATAACGGATGGAACAACTTCGGCATGAACAGTGAATGGAACAACCATGGCAGTAACAACGGATGGAACAACAATGGCATGACACAAAACGGATGGAACAACAATGGTATGCAACAAAACGGATGGAACAACAATGGTATGCAACAACACGGATGGAACAACGCCGCATGGAACGTCAACGGCATGAATAACAACGGTGTCACTGGTTTCAACAACGGTGTAGCTGGTTTCAACAACGGACTGCACCAAGGCTTCAACAACGGTCTTCATCAGGGATTCAACAACGGGTGGAGCAACAACGGATGGGACGACCGCAACGGCTGGGACGACCGCAACAACGGCTGGGACGACCGTAACAGGGGCTGGGACCGCATGGATGATTCTCCCTTTGGAATGGGCTTAATGGGTTTCGGTAACCCAATGGGGATGATTGGAGGATGGTAGATCGTCAGCACCAGGCTGTCGGCTCTTGCATCAGAACCGACAGTTTCGCATTATCGCATTCTTAGGACGATTTTATTCACCAGAAATGGGAGTTTAATATCGCAAATATACATATTAAACTTACATTTTATGTGAGTTAAAAGCGTTCTTTGTGCGAGATGAGAGCATTATTGGCGCGAGTTTAAGGAAATATTGTGTATGTTTTGCATCCCCACTGACTCAAGTTTGATGTGTTTATATGTTACTTCACACTACGTACATGCTTTACCCGCAATACGTCAAACTGTGAACCTAAAACTGAGTCTCCAAAAAAGCAGAACTACAATTCTCATCACATACTAGTACTTGAATAAGTTTTTTTTTAGAATATTACATCTTTCATGATTTCAAAATGAATAAACAGTTTCGTTCATTTTTGGTTTGATATGAGAGTTCCGTCGAAATTCGGTATATTTAGCGATAAAATTGTGAGATCAAAATCGTTTTGCAAGTAGAATAGTATGTTGAAATACCATGTTTAATAATTTTCACAAACGCCTTTTTATAAGAACACTGTTTCCTACAAGTGTATCTTTGATACCGTTTTGTTCTTTTGTGTTTTTTTAAATACGAACCTCTTCATCTCAAATGAAAAGAACAAATTGTTTTTAAACGAACTCGTTTTAGATCTGTCGGTTTTATTTAATGCATATTGTAACCTTAAAAAAGGTTTATTAATACGTGCACTTAATAACACAAAAAAGACTTAAAAACAAAGTTGTAAATAAAAAAGTGTATTTCATACATAAGTTATGTATTTAAAAACTTCAAAGTATTCTTTTTCCAAATATATCTATAGTAAACGCACTTTTATAAACAATGGACAAAGAAGTAGTATATTTGATGACAACAATGTTCTCTTATTTAGTGGTATTAACTGAGTCTGAACGGTAAAATATGTTTCTAAATATAAATATGTATGTGGTCATAGTGCATGATTTTCCTATTGATGACACCCGATATAATTTGCATAAAATGTGCTTAATTAAATAATGGCGGAATATTTGTTATAAAATGCTATTTATGTTTAAAATGGCAAGAAACATCGACACATTCGATATTCTGTGGTGTATTTCTTGAAAACGAGTTGGATTTTAAAGTTCTGTAAAAATAATTATGAGGGTGGGATATAAACGACTGTATTTTATTTAAGATTACATAATTTATTTTTCCTATTTCTCTGTACCAAAACATGATTATTAATATGAATGCAATGAATTTTGAGGAGGTCTAAACACACAATATGATCTGAGCTTTGTTCTGGGAAAACTGGGTTGGTGCCTAAAGTGTCATCCCTAATTAGCCTGTGCAGTACAAACGGCCTAATATGGGCCGACACTTTCCGCCTTAACTGACTATTCGCTTAGAAGAGATTCATTTAAACGAGAAATGCCATAAAAGCGGCAAGTGCATGAGACTGATTGGTCTTTGCGGACTGCATAGTCTACTCTGGGACGATATTTTACTCATAAGTATGAAAGTATTAACTTATTTGGCATAGTAAATTTTAGTATAAATAAAATTCTTATTTTATATATGCCAATTAGAATATATCTGGTGGTTACAAGGTAGAAATCCGTCTTTTTTTGCGCTTTTAAACTTAAAAATAATCGCGTTTGTCGAAATGGACGTATACGTCTAGAAATCCTACTTTCGGTTTTAAAAGCGGCACCGTTTTAAAAATAAATTACTTGCTAACTAGGCTATATATTTAATTTTGTCTATGCCAATTAGAATACATCTGGTGATTACAAGGTAGAAATCCGCCTTTTTGCGTTTCAAAACTTAAAAATAATCGAGTTTGTCGAAATGGACGTATACGTATAAAAATCCTACTTTCGGTTTTAAAAGCGGTACCGTTTGAAAAAGAATAAATTACTTGCTATCTAGGCTATAGATTTGATGACAATTTTGCACACTTTCAAATTGCATCTATATGTATTGATTAAGATGTATTTCATTTCAAGGCCAGAGGCAAAGTGTGTGGCTTTTAGCCCAGTTTCAAGAACGAGGCTCATATTTATAAAAAGCTCGTATATTTAACGATGCATGATTACTAGTATACGCCTTCCTTTACTTCTTAATGTTGCCATTTGTGTATAACATACATGCAGTTATGGCAAACATGCATGCATTTATCAGTTGTCGTATTGTATGGAAGGAATAAAGTATTTGTATTGTTAAACATGTGTTTTTTACTGATATATACGTGAACCTCTAAATAACATGATTATTTTAGTTTAAAATATATTTATTACAAATACAGTATAGCTTCATTCAGTCGAGTGTCGATTATTCAAGGACCAGCTGTATCTCGAAAAAAAGTCCCGGCGAATAATGATTACTTGAACAACAAGAAACCGTCGGAGACGGGTGATGCTCCCCAAAGGTTTTTTTTCGTCACAATATTGCACTATATATTCAGATAAAAGGAAACGTCTTGAGGAGCATAACTTTGGACAAAATAATACGATGGATGGTTTAGCAACTTAAGAATTTCAAAGGGCCATAACTCTCTAAATGAATCATCTAACCAGAACCCACAAATAACACGCGCATCTCCCCAAGGTAGTTAAGCTCCCCATAAAGCTTCATTGAATTCCAGTCAGTAGTTGGGGAGAAATAGCCCGGACAAGATTTGCATTATATGTACAGTTTATAAAAAAATTCAAAGGGCCATAACTCTGTGAAAAATCATCCCACCATAACCGGCTGATAATATGCACATCTCCTCTTGGTAGTGAAGCTTCCCATAAAGTTTCATTGAATTCCCGTAATAAATTGCTGAGAAATAGCTCGGACAAGAATTGCACTATATGTACAATTGAAAATTTCAAAGGGCCATAACTCTGTGAAAAAAATCATCCGACGAGAACCGGCTGATAATATGCACATCACCTCTTGGTAGTGAAGCTTCACATAAAGTTTCATTGAATTCCAGTCATTAGTTGCTGAGAAATAGCCCGGACAAGAATTGCACTATATGTACAATGGAAATTTTCAAAGTGCCATAACTCTGTGAAAAATCATCCGACCAGAACCCGCTGATAATATGCACATCTCCTCTTGGTAGTAAAGATTCCCATAAAGTTTCATTGAATTCCGGTCATTAGTTGCTGAGAAATAGCCCGGACAAGAATTGCACTATATGTACAGTTAATGGAAAATTTCAAAGGGCCATAACTCTGTGAAAAATCATCCGACCAGAACCCGCTGATAAAATGCACATCTCCTCTTGGTAGTGAAGCTTCCCATAAAGTTTCATTGAATTCCGGTCATTAGTTGCTGAGAAATAGCCCGGACAAAAATTGTGCACGGACGGACGGACACACGGACAGACGAATCGGCAAAATGAACCCTTTTATCTGGATTATGGGTGACTTGAGAGCTAGAGCGCATGGGCTGGTACCTTTTCTTGTTCAATATTAAAAATTATACACCATACCTGGAGGAGGTTATTCTCATCTATGTCTATTGACAGCCTGACAGGAATAAATTGTTCGCACCTACTGATTGCTGAGAACGGATTAAGGGATGTGGTTTTAATAAGATGATGTTATTAAGTGTAAATTGGAAAATTTATTGTATTCCATACACGTGTATAGCCCTAAATATCGTCCTATAATATAAACTAAAGAGTAACATTGTAAATGTGTTTATTTTTTTGTAAGACAAAGTATAATTCTCGTTGAATATATTCGAAGTTTTTTTGAACGACTTTTTATTATGTCATTAAAATCGTGGTGATTTATTTGTCAACTCTCGATATGGAAACCTCGATAGCTTGGCAATTTGGTAACTCAAGCATTTTTGTTATGCAGGTGCGACCTCGAATTAAAAAAGTGTTACTTTAGTTCATTATTATTGTGTAGTATGATTATTAGAAACAATTCCTGTTGGCATGACAATATTCTATTGAAGATCATAAACAAAATAGTATTAAAGGTGAGCACCGCAAACCGATGCATGACGCTCGACCTTTTTCATCAATATATAGTATTCGATGGCTTTTAGATGAGACGTAAATTACTGCTATGGGACTAGTTTAATTTCAAACTAGAAGTGGCAGAGGCAGACGGGTATCCCCACGCCACTTAGTTGTTATATTAAAGGGAAATTTTGGGTGGGCAAGGCCTATGTTGGTGGGGCCCCGGGATGGATAATGTGGACAAAGATGGTCGAGAACGTGTTGCAATAAGAGATGTTCAGTATTAATTTGAAGTCAATTGGCGAATAAATGAAGATTTTATGTTAAAACAAAATTTTGGGTACGAAAAACATTTTGGTACGAAAAAATGAGGATACTAAAAAAGATTTTAGTACGAAAAAAACAAAGATCAAAAATAAATTTGGGTACGAAAAAATGTGGGTACGAAAAAAAACATTTGGGTTCGAAAAAAATGGGTACGAAAAAAAAATTGGTTCGATAAAAAATTGCGTTCTTTAAAAAAATGGTTACGAAAAAAAATTGGGTACGAAAACAATTGGGGAAGAAAATTTTTGGGTACGACCAATTGTTTGGTGAAACGGGAAAGTAGTTCCCGTGGACCTCTCGATAAAATTGAAAGAGGACGGGAACCAACCTGCCTTTACCTTTCTCAATGGCCCTGAGGTGGGTAGTGTGGACATGGATGGTCGCGATAGACCGTGTTGTCATAAGAGATGTTCAGTATTAACTTGAAGTCAATTGAAGAAGTTATGTTAAAACAAAATTTTGGGTGGGCGTGGTTGTCCACTCTCTCCTCCTACACTATTAGCACTAGAACCTTGAAACTTACACACATGGTAGCTATGAACATATGTGCAACGGTGCACTATTTGGAGTTTTGATCTGACCAATGGGTCAAAAGTTATTATCGTGTGCGTGGAATGTTGTTAGTAAAATGAGTTGTTTACACATTTATTTACCCCGAACTTTTGACCCAGGGGTCAGATCAAAATTCCGTCGCCGTCACCGTCGCACATATGCTCATAGCTACCATGTGTGTAAGTTTCACGGTTCTAGTGCTAATAGTGTTGAAGGAGATAACGGCCGACCCGGACAGACAGAGGGCGGAGATCAATACAATATTTCACACGCTTTTAAAAGCGTTGGGATAATAAACACTTATTTGGAAATTTGAAATTTCGCAGGCGTTCTATGATACGCAAGTACAAACGCTCAACCACAATCAAGGATATATATATATATATTTAATTTCTACAGGATTCATAACTGTGATGACCTTTTTTTTTAAGTTTTGATGACACACTCTGGTAAAGGTATAGTAAAACACTAAATATTAAATCAATAATGTATATACAATCAATCAAAATTGTGAGGATAATTTAAATTTCATATTAAAAACATGTATTCCTAATGACAAGTGTTCTGGTCTGGAAATCGTTATGATAAAAATGCACTAAAAGTTTTAAGAAGACGGTAGTTTTGTATGTATGTGTATGCTAATTGCGTTATTCGAAAGTTGTATTATTACCTTTTATTTTTAACTCATACCTTTTCGTTTATTGAGCCTTTTTATAACCACAAATAGCCATAGTTAAAGTAGAGCCAATTTTTTACAAAAAGATTTACATGCAATATATAATATATGTGTAAGGTTATTTGAAAAGTGTTAGCCAGAAATCTATCACGTTTGTAAAATTTGCCTATTATATAAGCCCCGTTCGTTATCATTCTTCGATTTGGAAACGACATACGAAATATATATATATATATACGTGAGAAGATACGTGAAATCTAGAAAACAACAAAACATCAATTACGATGTGGTGACATTCATATTAAACACCGCTGACACATGTATATAAATTAATTAACGATATATCAATTTTAAATAATAAAACAAAAACTAGTTATGTCCAGATCTACTTGTATCAAAATTATCTAATGTGCCCATCTTAATAAAGACCATTTCCATTTAATGCGTTGTACCAATTTTAAGTTTCTAAAATTCATTTTCTGAGCAAAAGTTTTGACTTCAGTCAAGCTATACAATCACTAAATAAAATACCCAAAACGTTTATACTGACCGAGAAAACCACTGGCGAATGCCCCATATACTAGTATTGATAATCAGCGCATTCCTTATTACCTTGCAAAGTCACTATGAAAAGTAAACTTTGTATGACTCATGTAACCGATGCTGCTCATATTTATCATATATAAATAAATATATTGAATTAAGTATGTAAAATGATACACACAAACTTTTATCAGCACTTTACCACAATAAGTGAAACAATATGAAATAAATAAATGTACGACAATATGTGCCTATCAAGAATTTCGTCTTCGTTTTAGTACTGATTTACTGAGAGTTACAGCAAAACGGTCATCTAAGACAAACTGTGAAACTAGGAATAAAACAGTTATTAAGTACATGCTGCCTTTTTACTAAATAGCGCCGTATGCGTGTATCTTGTCAGCGTTCGATGGAGTTGATTAGACCGTTATAATTATTATATACACAATACAATATAAGGAATACTAGAAAGTGATTTTAAGTATTACATAAACTGTTTTCGCCGACCAATATTGATTGAATGTCTGCCAGAAAAGTTTGAAATTTCTTTAACCGACGTGTACAAACCACTACTTATATTTGGGAAATGTTAATATAATTCATGTGAAGAGATTTAAGGTAATGAACATTTCACATAAAAACCAATTTGAAACACCATAAGCCATGTTTGACCAATACAAATGTCTATTGCCCAAACAAATTTTGCGGAACGTTTTCTGCTGAAAGTTACGTTATATATACTCAAAACAAGAGCACAATTCATATAAAACTATTTGTCTAACTCATAACTTATTCTAATATTTCTGTTGTTGTTGATTATTCTGTTGCTGCTGCTGTTGCTGTAGTTGGTACTGTTGGAATTGCTGGAACTGCTGCTGTTGCTGCTGATTCATCTGGTTCATCTGTTGAGGAGGTGGAGGGATGTTGGGATTGCCCATCTGGGTGCCCTGCTTGCCTTGCTGAGCCTGTAACAAGGGATGGCGGCAAGTCTACATCATATGCAATCAAGTAATTGTAATACAAAAAATGCAAACACAAATACCTTACTTTGTATTCCTTGAGTAATAATTGTCACTATGTAACCTAATGCAGTCTAACATAGTGGTACAAGTTCGTAGAATCTGTCAAATTTGATCTGCAGAGATACCACCTACCGGTACATACAATCGTGCCTAGTTCTACCAAACTGATTTATTAAATTGTATGACGTTCTACATGTGGGTATATAGATGCGATTATTTCTTATACTTACTTTTTCGTCATGAACGCCAGTTCATATTTCTACCCTTGAACAATTTACATTTTGCCATGACCAGTCCTACAATGTTCTATCAAACATGCAGTTTACATATAGCTAAGTTCCACACCTTTGACATAAAACAGTTGTTTACAGTTCTTCTTTAGTGCAATCTAAACCCTGCAAAGTTCTAAAACTGTACTTAAGCCGGACCGATTTCCTACCTGTGCTTTTTATGTGTACCCTTAGAAATTTTGAGACACCTTACCCAAGTGTACCCGAGTATGTTAAATGATCGCCGAAATACAACTGAAATACTGTTGTAAACGATGAAAACTTTTTTTTAAGTCCTTGTGATTTTGCAATTATTAAGGATGCACATGTCTAACTTACCTGCATTGCCTGCCACTGTTGGAACTGTTCGTACTGTATGGCCTGCTGACGCATGTGCTCCTCGTGCATGCGCGCCGAGTGGTACTCCTCGCGCCTGCGCGCACGTGCGAACTCTGAGTAGGTTAGGTACCCGTCCTTGTCTATGTCGTCATCGCGCAGTACGCGGTCAATGATGTCTGGAAGAAAATGTGTTGAAGTGTGCAAATATGCCTACACGTTTTGCGCCATGTGTCGATACATTTTGTTTCGCTTTTATGAATAAATATATGTTTATATAATAATAAGCAAGCGTTACCATCTGCTTTTAAAATTGTACTTATAATATTTTCCTAAATATCTTGGGCTTCAGAAGAATGCCAATTTTCTCTGACCAATTGTAAAATATGAATATGCAATTTTGACAAATTTACAAAAGTCGTCATCGCATTTTAGGTGATGAATTTCTTTTTCAACGAATGAACTTCATAGGGCAGTATGAGCTACAGTTACTATTATATTTTACTACATCATAGCTAGCATATAATATATAACTTGTTTCATTCAAACGCTTCCAAACATAAATAAATATTCATAAATTTTGAAAGTTTGGAATTTGTATCGATCCGATAATTTTGGTTTTGTGAAGAATCGTCGGGAAATTTGATAAAAATAAACAACTTTTAGATATATAACGGGGAGCCGATAGCACTCCATACCTTCGTAGTATTTCATCATGCCCTTCCGGCGCTCATCCATCATCGCCTCTATTGCCTCATTTGACTTGCCCAGCTTCTCCTGCAGCGTCAGTTCCGGTACGGGAATCATGTGCGCCATCGCCTGCAGGATCTCAATACCGTCCAAGTGCGTGTCGTTGTTAGTATCGTGTAACCTGTGCAATATCGATTAATATTTCCATTGGTGGAAAAAGTATTCATACAAATTGAATTGTTAATTTTAATGAAGAACTACACTGTCGGTCACACGGGTGCAATTTAAATATTATTTCGTATTCCCGTTTGACATAAAGACCGCGAATAAAGTGGTGAAATGACTCCTATATTAAAAGTGGCAGCACAGCCGTACGGACGGACAGATAGACAGGAACGTGTGCAAAAAAAACCATATTTGTTCGTCGACATGAAGCCACAAAAGCACCAACATAATTCGTACCGGAAGTAGTGGAACTCCATTTCCTCTGGGCTCATTTTCGCTTTCATGTTTATCTCGTCCTTCAAGTGTTCTTTCAAGTGCCTGGAAATATATAGAAAATATATTTTAAAGAAAATGACGACCCCGACTCTGATATGAGAACTATGGAAAAAGAACATGATGTAAAATATCTTATTGTTACACAATACAACACTTATACGCATTTAATTAAGGATCTAGTATGAAGTCCAACCTAAAGCCCTTTTCTGTTATTATTGTTAATGGTTCTTTTTTCAACAATTAACTGCACTTTCCTATAATTTTTGACTTGTATATAATCAACCGAGTTCAATCAAAACGAAACACAGGCAAGTTATTAAATCTTGTTTGAATATAATTCACATTTCAATTGAGAAAAAAAGTACAATACATTTTAAAGAAAACGATGCTGGTCGGCTGCTGAAGCTTCTGATAATAAAGATGCCATTGATACCGATTATGAAGGAGAATATAATGCTGGTGGTGATGCTGTTGATGTTATTGATTGACGGCATGACGACGACAATGATGGTGATAAGGGGAGAAGAATGGGGAACAGAGAAATGGTCATGACGATGACTGTGGTAAATAATGGGAAAATAATAGTTAATAAAAGTAAATAAGCAAAAATAAGTAAAGTATATTATAGAAAGTAAATAAGCAAAAATAAGTAAAGTATATTATAGATAATATGGTAAAATATAACCGTTATACAATCTAAAATTTTGAAGACTTACGCTTCATTTTGAGCGAATTTTGGATCATTGAAGTTCGTCGGTCTCTGATCAGGCGGGATGTCCGCGTGGTCGTGGCCCTCGTGTGCACGTGCTACCAAGGCAACGCAGCAGATGAGCACTGCGCACGTGGTCGATAGGCGGGAAAGTCTCATCTGCGGGAAATCGAAAATGTATGTTATTGTAAAATGAATTTTCATAGTTAAGTTCTAGTTTTGCAATTGAAATAAAAGCTATTAAAACGAGTTATGTAATTGTATTCTTAGATTTTTTCTAAGTTGGGTGAAATATTACATTCTTGCAGACAATTTTATTGTTTTGTTCTAGTGCGCGTGTGAAATAATTTTTATTGAGTAGTTTCGTTGTCTCATTTTTTAACAAAGCGCATTGTGAAAAATACGTTAATTCTTTACACGTATGCGCCTGTTTCAAAAGTAGACGCAATATACTTGGATAATAATGGTTAATTCAGTACATATCAGGATCAAATGTACTATAAAGTGTAAATTTCTATAACTGATTCAACCTTATAGCAAGTACATTTTGCTTCAATGCTTAATAGTAACCCTTTCGCAAAAATGTAAATAACAAAATAGTTCTACTAATAATGGCACTACAGATCCCCCTTAGAATCTTAAAAGAGTCCAGGTTACCATTCGTTTAAAATACAGACATGTTATTGAATATCAAAATAACAGTTACCTGGTCGTTTACAAAAGGATGCATACAATCTATTTTGTTTTAAACAGAACTGTAATAGGTATTACTTGTTTAGTACCCATGTATAACGCAACAATATCCATTTTTATTTTACTGACAGAATTAGAAGTTTGGGCCATTTGTATAGACAGAGTTTTGTGTATTGGTCTAATAGCAGTCTGTCCAAATTGATAATTCGTTATCTTTTTCGCATCTAATTTGGCTATTGTTCTATGAAATCACCTATCCGGTATAATAGCTGTAATTCTTCTTTTGGCAATCAGTCAAGGTCATTATGATCGATTTCTTTCAATGTAAGTAACAGGTTACTGCCGACGGCAACTGAAGGGTGACAGGTTGAAGAAAAGGGCCTTTCATTATTTGCAATGTTTCCGGTAAGATAAAACATTTGCCTATCTAGTGAAAATCTGCCTCGCTTAAAATAACATAGCAGAATCTGAGTTTTTTTTCCAATAATCTACACATTAGCAAAGCCCAATTCACTAGCTAAAAAATAGTTTAAGTAAAATTAAATTAATTCTCAATGATATAATTTCAAGATTTTAATATTCAAAGTGTACACAAATAATTTATTCATAACACCAACAACAACTTACCTTGCCGGTAGCCTGTTTTTATGATACGTTCATTGTCAAACCTGGTTTTCGGTCATTTTATTTTTTTTAAATTCAACGGGATATCGCATGAATTGTCGTTAATAGTCTGTCATTATATTTAATAGCATTTGCTATCTCAGAATATCAGTTGTTCTTTCGGAAGCATTTCCTATTCGAGATAATTGTGTCAAATACGACTCCGACGTTGATATGAGAATAAAAGAAAAATTACATGATGTTATATAGCTAATTGCTAGACAATATAAACATATTAGCACTTTAGTTTAGGATCTAGTATGAAGTGCAACATAAAAGGCGTCCTATTTGAGGTTAAGTATTTGAAACATTGAGCTGAATTATCCTAAACTATTAAAATGTATAAAATTATATCATCGATAGTGTAAAAAAATGATACATTGACACGTTTTAATTATGATGATGTTAAAGTAAACTTCTCATTTCGATTTACCACAAGCTCGAATGAATCGAACTATTTTTAAACTTTTGATATTTCATTAATATTTAATATTAACCGTGTGTGTTAATGTTGCATCAATATGGTTGTTTTATTACACATTTACATGTGTCACTTAAAGACATAGACACTATGACAGTGATTTGCTTTTTATGTACGTATTAAGCATATTGCAAATTTAAACATCAGACATGAGCGATCAGCGTTAAAAGCATTACTATATTACACGCCAAATTATTTACAAACCTCAGACATACGTTAAATCCGTTGTTGTGATGAAGAAAAACGACTCCACACAACGTGTATTTATGACTCTTCCGGTCTATATCTGTATGTACGCGTCAGTGTTACTAAAGCGTAACGTCGGTTAACGTGAATGATTCAAACGTTAATGTTTGAAGGCTCGGCATTCATCGCCAACCCTACCATTCGGCAATTTCCGCCAAACTTACGATATAGCTCAATAAATTTCGTCCGCAAAATAGTTAAGGTGATGTAATTTCTTTTCTAACCTAGTCATTTGGACACGTACGGCATTAAAATTATGATAGCTAATGCATAAAAACGCCACGATTGACTAGTATTTTAAGGTATCAATGATAAAACGGGTTAAGTGTTCATAGCAAATACAATTTAATACAATAAATTAGCGGGAGCACAACTTAATGCACATATGCACCCTTCAAAAATACGAAAAGAACACGTGTGAGCTACTCCTGAACAAATGTAGGTTTACGTCTCTAGTACAAGTACGATAAATCTAATTCGAATTGATCGTTCATGCTGTACAATGAACACGTTTATTTCGTCAAATGACTGGTATTACGTATAAAACATAAGTCTTGTTCACTTCATGTATAACCCTAACTCACGATTTGAGCTTTCTATCATTATTCTATTAATATCTATGTTATGTTGAAATTTGATCAAGCCAACGCTCAGCTTTGTTTTATGTCTGACCTGTCAATAATTGTGTGCAGTGTACAATGTGTCTATTTCAAGACTTATTTCCACCAACGAATCTTATTAAGCCTCAAAACACGAGAGGGCCAGAAACCCAATGTCCCTTAAATGAGACCCGAAGGAACTAAACTGTTTTGATCATTTTTTGTGAAGTTTCAATAGCGATTTAACCAAGCATGGTGGTAGTATATTTTTATCGCATGCAACGCCGTTTCCCATATCGCCCTCTTTCCATGAACACTTAACGGGCTTTAAGGTTAAGTGCGAGCTACAGAAGAGGCACCATTTTAGAGACACGACACTGGGTATTTCAGTGCCCGATGGGCAGCACCTAATACATTGAAACTCGGTTTGACTTCTCATGCAAAAGACCATCTCGTAGGCTATGTCAGATCAGGGAATCGAACCTCCGACCCCAAAGCCTTGGCAGCATGTTACCAATTGACCCAATGATCAACTCGCCTCTATGGTATTACATGCTTTTTCTTTAATTTGATCTTGTTACCTAGTTCATGACCCAAAGTGGACAATTTTTTTAAAACAAAATTGGGATAAAAATGTTCCGACCAAGTTGCATGAACATTAGGCAATAAATGTTACCTCAGGAGAGTTCACAAGATTGTTTCTTTAATTTTACTAAGTGACCTAGTTTTTGTCCATACGTGGCACAGTTTTTAACTGAGTTGGGATATTATTAGGGCAAATGTTTTGACCAAATTTCATGATGATTTAGTGAAAATTCTTCACTTCAGTCATTTAAGAATGTATTGGCCGTGTTTTGAAATGGAGACATTTTCAAACTGTGTTATAAAAAAAAAATTAGAACAAATGTTTAGAGCAAGTTAAATGAATATTGGGCTCAAATGTGACTTCAAGAGAAATCACTAGGTTTAACCTAATAGTCATATACAGAAAACTGACCAGCCTCCCTGGACACCATGTATTTAACAGACGGGAACAAATGTCAGACTCGAGATATTATAAAAAAACAATTACTCTTAGCAAGCTCAACAAATATTTGGTAAAATTGTGACTTATGGAGTGTTCACAACATTGTGTTACATTCTCGAGCGCTCAAAAGGGGTTTACTTAAGCCATATAAGGATAACTGTCCATACCCCTTGCATAGACGTTCTTTACGGACCGGAAATATTTTCAAACTCGGCCTGGATATCATTAGAAAAAAAAACATGTTCTCAGCAAGTTTCATGATGAGTTGGCAAAAGTGAGATCTAGAGTGGTCACAAGCCTGTCTTTATTTTACCTCGTGACCATATGTTTTTACAACCCTTTATCCAGCTTTAAACCCAGCCGAGGTATCATGGGAACCAAGCTTCTGACCAATATTCATGAAGATTGTTAAATAAATGGAGCCTCTAGTCTTCACACTGTAAATGTTGACAAAGCACATTGCACAACAGACAAAATGCATGCCATTAACTGGTCTCCGATAGAAAAGTGGAAAATAGGAGAGTTTCTCAAGAAAAAGAAGGAATACTTTTTAAGTAGGATTAAAATGAAGGATATGCAAATCATATTAAATTTAATCTTTACACCTCGAGTATTCTCACTATAGATAAACCTTTGTTGTAGGTATCTTAGATGTCTTTACATGACAAGCTTCTGACAGGCTTTTGAAACTCAATTGAAAAATTATAAGAACAAACATTCTGAGCCTGTTCATTTTAGAATGGGTTCAAGAGTGAACTATAAATGTTAAATTCTAGAGTGTTAACAAGGTTTTAATATTGACATATAGGAAATGGGGTTGGCACTACATTTTTACAAATTCGCAACAAATACACGGACATGGGAAAACATGCTAAATCCTTTACTTTTTTTAGGGCAAGAAATTGAGGAATAAAATTGCCAAATGTTGCTGACAACAAAATGCTCCTTCTGCAATAAAATCCAAAATTTTCTGGGGGAGGAAGCAAGAATCAAACATTTCCTCATATTTACATACCCATTCACTCGCAGTCATAGGCTTCTTGATTTTAAGCCTTGACACTCAAACTTAATAGATTATGGTCAAAAGTATATTCGCAGTTGGAAATGTATAATGAAAATATTTATTTTTCTAATTTTTTTTTAAGGTAAAATTGGAGGATAAATATTGCCAAAATGTGCCTGATATGCAACACCATATTACACCTTTTGCAAAGAAATTTCCAAAATTTTGTAGGGGAGGAACCCATACTCCCGCCAGCAATAGAGTTGAACACCCTCGCACACCTATGCAACTACGGATCCATTCTCCCTCGCAATAAGGCTTCTTGATTTTAAAGCATTGACACTTAAACTTAGCAAATAAATTATGGTTGAAAGTATATTTGCTTTTGACAATTTTTAATAAAATATTTCCTTTTATCGGTCTTTTTCAAGTTAGAAATTGATGAATAAAATTGCCAAAACGTAGCTGAAAGATAACACAAAAACGCACTATCAGAAAGAAGGAAAAGCTAGAAAAAAAATTGACCTCATAGTGCTCAGTTGAGCAAAAAAGCTTTTTTTGTCTACATATATCAGTTTAATGTGACTTCAAAATCCAGTAAGGAAAGTCAATGTCATATTACATAAGAATTCAAAACAAAACTATTTAAGTAATACAAAATTTAATAAACAACCAGTGTGTTACCCATTAAGTTTTTGTTTTTTTGTTAAAAAGTATTTTGTTACATGTTTTCTTGCATACTCAAATAGTTTACTTAAATAAATGAAATATCAACATGCAAGCAACATTTCTATCAGTCTGTTTTATAATAACACAGTGCAAAAACTTAATGTGAAAAATATTGCTATCAATAAAATAACAGTAATATTACAACATCATAAAGCAATTACATGTGTATGTACATTTCAAAATGTATGCAAGAATCTTATTACCGGTAAGCTCATTAACAAAAAAATGCTGATTGACGACATAACTACAAATGTTTTCAAATCAGAAACATTCAGTAAATAAGCAAGTACACCCTTAAAGTTTGGATTTAAAACAAACCAATATTTAAAATGGAACCTTAATATATTTCAAATGTTTTAATCAATCATAAAAATGTGTCCTGACAGAAAAACATAACACCATAACTATGCAAAAAAATGCTAAAAAATAAAACTGCCCATGGAATGAAAAATCATGGAGGTTGTACATGTATCTGTACTTGTATCTGAAGACCTTCATATGAATCATTACCTTTGGAGCAGATTTATACACTAACAATCGTAATCAAAGTCACTGATCTGGGTAGGCATATCTCCCAGGTGATGATGAACATAAATGTCCAAGGTATAATATGAGACACGTAATGGGAGAATTTTGCTTAATGCATTTGCATCAAGCGTTGTCCAAAGTTAGCCTCTGCAGTCCACACAGGCTTATCAGGGACAACACTTTTCACCTACACTGGATTTTCGTTTAGAAGACACCTACTTAAAATAAAAGCTGCACAGACTTTTCTGGCATAACACGTTACCAACATGCATTAAGACCAGTTTTACAAGGATGCGGCTCATATAAAGAAACAAGAGATGAGTTTGTCAGAAACACCATGCCCCCTATTGCGCCGCTTTGATTTTCTTTTTGACCTTTGACCTTGAAGGATGACCTTGACCTTTCACCACTCAAAATGTGTAGCTCCATGAGATACACATGCATGCCAAATATCAAGTTGCTATGTTCAATATTTCAAAAGTTATCGCAAAACTTTAACCAAGGTTAAAGTTTTGGGACAGAATGACAGACAGACAGGCCAAAAACAATATACCCCCGATCATTCGATCCAGGGGCATAAAAAAGGACAAACAGGGATTTTAAAATTAACTGTTCTAATGTATCTATAAACACCCATTTAAACTTAATCAAAACACTTCGATAGAAGCCATATGCTGTTTTTCTATGCATGCGCTTTACATAAAAAGAAATACTGGGAGGTAATGTTATTTTTAATTGCATCAATAAATTTATAAAACATTCACTACTTAACATTGGAATATATTAATAAAACGGATGCAACTTTATGATAGTGGTGTTATATACATCATTGCATGTCATAAATGTTATTGATATTACTATTTAAACAATATAGCCTTTTTTGTGACAGATAACAGACATTGATGAACACATAAATAAAGGGCCTCATCAAATAATCTGTTGAAAGTAATTATAATAATTTGAATACTGTGAATGCTTTACAAGTAACTAGCTATAACATTGAGTCATGCATAGCTTTGTGTAGGAATTTCCTAAGCATATTTATTGCATTACCATGTTGTGCTTTCTGACGATATTGAAACATTTAAATACCTGTTACTATATTGTAGCATACTCATCATAATTTTATGTAATACATTGATGGAGAAAAGCAATAACACACTCAAATTGTAATTATGATCAAATTGCAAGCATACACTAATAAGTTAAACATTTATTTGTTCAGAAATCTACAACCATATTAACAACATTCAATAACACTTATTAGTACCCTACCCGTTTCACCGGAGGGGACTTATGGTTTTTGCTCTGTGCGTCTGTTAGTCTGTCACACTTTTCTGGATCCTGTGATAACTTTAAAAGTTCTTAATATTTTTTCATGAAACTTGGAACATAGATAGATGTCAATATGGACATTATGCACGTCATTTCATTTCATTCCTACGTAAAAAAAATTCTGGGTGCTATGGCAACAAATAGACTAGAAATACTGCTGAAATGGTGGTTTTCTGGATCCTCCGATAACTTTTAAAGTTCTTAATATTTTTTCATGAAACTTAAAACATGGATAGATGGCAATATGGACATTACGCACGTCATTTCATTTTGTTCCTACGTCAAAAATTATGGTTGCTATGGCAACAAATAAAATAAAAAATAATCTGAAAATGGTGGAATTTCTGACAATGGTGGAGCCAGAAGGGGACTTAAATTGCTTGACAATAGTCTTGTTATAACATGACCTACGCTCCAGGAGTGAAATAACATTAAATCCTATAACCAGATGAAAATCGATAGTATAACAACAATCGTATAAACTTGAGCTTTATACTATTGCTTTTTTAAAATCAGATTTGGGTTTTTCCAAAAATTGTGAATATGTTTTTGTCAACTACGGGAAGATAAAATCGTCAAAAAATAAGATATTTGATAATAATTAATGGAAATGGGGAGGAAATAATAGGATAAATAGAATATTATGTGAATTTTGGATAAAGATCAAGCTTATCATGCTCGGTTTGAACCTTGTTAGCGCTCAGCAAGCCTCGCGCTATCCCTGGTTCTAAGCCTCGCATGATAAACTTGATCTTTATCCAAAACTCACATAATATTCTATATATGCTCAATTTTGTTTATTACACAAGTGTTATTACACTAGTTATATAACTTTGAAATGACGTCATGTTTTGACGAAATGACGTCATTATTCCAGCAAATTTCTTCAGTTAAACTCTTTTACAATATGAATAAACGGTGAAAATAGCATAAAATAAAAAGAAAATTTGTAGGTCATGTTATAAATAGAATCTTAGCCTCGTTTTTATCTTTATTTAGATGACTAGTTTAATAAATTCAATACAAAACGACCACTCATGCAAAATCCTATATACATATTATTTTGCTGACAATATTTAAATGAGACAAAAAATGAATTTTACATTTACTCTTTTTTAATAAGTTAAAATTTCGAATAAAAAGATAGACATTTTCTGGAACTTGCAATTCTACAAAACCTACATTATAATCTTTTCCTTAAAAAATCGTCTATTTCCATAACAAAAATCATTAAAGTGACAAATAACAAAGTTTAATGTCAGACATGTCAAAGTATGCATTATCACAATTTTATGTATACTGTACATTGTAATAATATATATGTAAACTGTACAGTGTAATAAAAGTCACTCTTTATCAATCCCATTAAATAATTAGAATATTGATATGTTGTTACAATTTTTTGTCGTAACACATAGAATGAATTACTTAAAACTTAATTATAAAATACATCATTATCTTGAAACTAAAAGTTTTAACAAACAAAAACCCACATATTTCTTTGGTACTAAACATTCAATAACTTGAACACATAATGGCAAAAACAATTATGCTTCTCCCTTGAAATGGTTGATACAAAAATTTGCAAATACATCAAATGCATATACATGACTCGTGTACGTAACAAAATGCGACTTGCAGCAACACAAAATCACATGATCACAAAGCTGCATGCTGGAATTTCCCTTGACTTGAGGCATAGGCTTAGCAACTAGTAAGCTGGGGATTGCTTTCAAGGATTGGCCAAGCATGCTGCCATACTGGAACTTGCATACATTGTAGGTAATACAGTCTGTCTTTGTTTCACGTTTATCTCTATTATCTTAAAGGACATCCGTTTGACCAGTGACCTCTTGAACCTATAAAACAATACACAAGACATGAGCCATATGACTTCCACTCATCATAAATAGCAGTTTAAAACAGCAATCTTTTTTTTTCATTTGTAAGCAAGAATATGACAAACTTGTCTATACATGACAATCTTTAACAAGTCAGGTTTAAAAATGTGCCAGCACAAGGTGTATGTAACTTTGTGAATTGGGCCACTGGGTTATATATATTGGTACACTCAATCAATGAGTGGCAAGATGATTAATTAAAAGGAATTGCTGAGTTTCTATAAATATCAAATTTTGCATGATAATTGTCAATGTAAGAACATTGAAAACAAGAGGGCCTGAAAGGCCCAAGGTATCCCCCGCAACATATGCTTTGTTTGAGGATGGGTGCAAATCGGACGGATGAACATAATGATAGATGGACGGACGGAGGACAATAACACTTCTTAAGCCTTCACAATTTATTTAGGTGAATTAATAAGTCATGGCGTGCATCATCCTCTTATGCATATACAAAATGAATATATACTCATATCAAGTTTAAATGAAATCCGCCAAAGCACTTCCAAGATATGGCTCCAGACACAAAAGTGCCGGACGGACAGCCTGACGGACGGACAACGCCAAAACAATATCCCTCCGCCTCTGGCGCGGGAATATATTCATACCAAGTTTCAAAGAAATCCGCCAAAGCGCTTCCAAGATATGGCTCCGGACACAAAAATGCCTATAGTAAAAAGCATTTTTTCAAGATACAAAGGGCCATAAGTCTGTTTTTAACAGATGGTGTACAATGCCATTTGGCGTGCATCATCCTCTTATGCATATATATACTCATACCAAGTTTAAATGAAATCCGCCAAAGCACTTCCAAGATATGGCTCCGGACACAAAAGTGCCTATAGTAAAAAGCATTTTTTCAAGATACAAAGGGCCATAAGTCTGTTTTTAACAGATGGTGTACAATGCCATTTGGCGTGCATCATCCTCTTATGCATATATATACTCATACCAAGTTTCAATGAAATCCGCCAAAGAACTTCCAAGATAAGGCTCCGGACACTAAAAAGCATATTTTCAAGATACAAAGGGCCATAAGTCTGTTTTTAACAGATGGTGTACAATGCCATTTGGCATGCATCATCCTCTTATGCATATATATACTCATACCAAGTTTAAATGAAATCCATCAAAGAACTTTCAAGATATGGCTCCGGACACAAAAATGCCGGACGGACGGACAGCCGGACGGACGGACAACGCAAAAACAATATCCCTCCGCCTCTGGCGGGGATAATAAGAAAATGTCTCTTAAAATAATTTATATTGGTCACAGTATTTCAATAGTCTAATGGTATTTTCACATCATAATTTTTGCATTATACATTTTTTTTAAACAAGTCCTATAAACAAGAAAAGGCATCTATAACTCACCACATGTAAAACATCTCCCGTATCCCCCGTAATACGCCCCGCTGTCTCCACTAATGTCACTGTCAATATCACTGTCAGTGTCATCTAAGCTATCAGAACTCAACCCATCCACCTGGTCCATACCCAAATCATCATTTTCATCTTCACTCCAATCGACCCGATGGTCAATGACCACTTCTTCAGCATGGTCAGACACCATGACGTAATCCTCATCCTCATCTTCGTCTGACACTATAATGGGGGCAGGTCGTGCGTTATGCTGTCCAGCTGCCCCACCCCTTACTCTGGCCCGCCCCCCACGACCACGCCTTCCTCCTCTGCCACGCCCCCTGGGAGCGGGAGCTGGGGGCTTGGGTTTGTTAGCTTCCTCGAATTCCTCTTCCTCCACTACAATTGATTTTAAAGTAGAAAATGTGTGTTACTCTGCTTACTTAAAGGTCCCAGTTGTGACCTTTTGGTCAGTGACCATATATAATGAACACTAAGACAAACATCGATATTCTATTGAATAGCTACAGTAGATAATAGAGATAATGAGTTGTTGCACACACATTTAAAACCTTAATTATTGAGTATACCAATGGGCATACTCTTCTTAATTACAGGTCAGAGTTATAGGCCTTGGTAAGTTACCTCACATACTTCCTGATGACAAGTGTGGAGTTTCAATGAATATCAGTAGAAGTTAAAGAAATATGTGCTTTGTGCACATGAACGTATACATAAATTTCATCTTATAATCAAACCTTAATTCGACTTTTATAAGTACATGATAAAATCCTACAAAAAGCTGGTGGTATTAGGAGCTGTTGATTGGTGAATGTTCATAAAGACCCTGAACACAGATGACATTTTTTATTTCAATATCTGTAAAAAATACAAAAATATATAGAAATAGCATGCAACCATTAACCTGATTTTTGTTTAACAAAGTGGGTCATAATTCTGCTAGAATGAAAGTCAGATATATGGAACTTGGTCAGTGACCTAACAGAATGACCCCAAACACATGTGTGAAGTTTCAATAGACCAGTTTCACAATACTACTGCTGTTGCTATTTTAAGATATCACGTGATGCGTCGAATTTCAGAACAAGGCTGAACGTGTATAGATCTTTGGAGGAGGATATTGATGATTACAAACCAGTTGATTTTTATTGATTACATTAGGGATTTTTATGAGCTCTGACACTGGTTACAATAACGGCAAACATATGCATACATGCATGTGTTGTTAAGTCAATAAATTGATGAGGGGTTATAAAATAAACATTCTTACACTGAAGTCATACTTTAAAGCCATAGTATTTAGTAGTACAACTAGTGTATACGTGAATATACATTTTATTTCATCTTTATTAAAATTCAAGATACGCACAATCATCAGAGCAAATGTGGTGTGATCTACACATAAACATTGATAAATGCACACAACAAATACATAAATAAGTCGTATAATACAAAACATTAATATATAACTTAAATTCTCAAAAGTATGTTTGTTGGTCTGTACTATTTGTCATGAACGATCGAACGTGTAAGATGTGTATTGACTCAATCATAAGAAAAAGCAATATACAATGCAAAGCACATGACACTATTTAAATGTTCTGTCATTTTTCTTTTAACTTGAATTAATTTCTTTTACAGTGAATAACAATATTGAACACATTTTTATACAAGTGAAAAAAACAAACATGGAGCAAACTGAACTGTCTATGCATGCACCTTGATTTCTTTAAATGTGATTATGAGTGATAAATATAATTATGTCACTTTATGTCATAAATCTCTTTTATCTGTATTTTTCGGAAAGATTATTTAACCCCGTTTTGGTCAACGAAAATGATTGTTTTAATTTTGCTCTTCTATACACTTACGAACACTCTTTATAAGACTACGTAATGACGGAGTTTTATTTTACCGGTACCCTCTAAATAGGTGTCGTGTTTAGCATACAATTTTATAAATAATTCAAATGTATAGGTATTAAGCACTTAATTATGTATCCGAACATTCTTTCACAAGGAAAAGCGTTCCTACGATAATTTTGACAAGGTGTACATTCGTTCATACGTTGTTTTGACTACCCGGAAATTCATTCCCACGCTTTTTTTGACATCCCGGACAATCGTTCCAACATTATTTTGACAGACGGGATATTCGCTTGTACATAGTTTTCACGCCCGGATTTCTGCAAGGTTTCGCAAATTACAGATCTCAGTGTACGTCGATATATTCGAATATTTTTTAACGTTATCATTCTCATGATAACGATTAAGTCTTACAGCAGTATATTGTATTACATAAAATATGAGGTAAAAAAATATTTTAATAATGACACATTAACATACCGGATAAAATGCCAAGAGTGTCATATTATTTTGAAAAAATGAGATATTAATGACGGATTGAGCGGGATAGCAGTTATTCAGGAACGAATCTTCGGGCTGTAAAAATAACGAAGGAACGAATGTCCGGGCAGTCAAAATTATGGAGGAACTATTATCTGAATTGTCAAAATAACGAAGGCAAGAATGTTCAGGTTGTCAAAAACATAGGAGCGAATGTCCGCCTGTGTGAAAAAAAGGCCAGGACGAATGTCCAGCATATACTGTAATATTATGATTAAACTGACTTATATCTATACAGTATTAAGTTAGAGTATTTGGCGTTACATTAGTCTTTGAAATGACTATGTAATACTACTACCACGATGGACATTGGGTATCATAAATGATGTTCAATGACCAGGCATCTACTATGGGTGGTTTATGACACAATGCTGTTATGTAGTATTTGTCAGCACAATATTTGATCATAACGAGATAATGGGTTTGTGCTAAACACAGGGGCTATTAAACCACAGATGTATCAATAAACAAGATACATCTTTATTCAAACAGCGCGATAAAAAGCCCTAACAAAGAGTGTCAAATTTGTGCAAAAAATGAAGAAAAACAAGTACTTTAATCAAGATTTTTTTTTAATCTAATGACAATTAAACTGTGAAGTTTATATTTATTACTTATTCTGACAATCTCATATTGTGTTTTTTAAATCGTTACATTGCCAAATGTTCAAAAGAGTGAAAGGTTGAAATCAGATGCTGCGTTGCCTGGGACTATTGCAAATGGTAACACTTTCAGCCTCGTTCTGGAGTACTGTGAGTCACATGACTTTGCGCTCTTATCAATTTCGGCCCCACCAATATGCTTCTGGACACAAAAGTGTTATATTTGACACTCAAAAAAGCATTTTCTCAAGATACAAAGGGCCATAACTGTATTATTAACAGTGGTGCACAATGCCATTTGGCGTGCATCATCCTCTTATCCATATATATACTCATACCAAGTTTCAATGAAATCGGCCAAAGCACTTCCAAGATATGGCTCCGGACACAAAAAAAGCATTTTTTCAAGATACAAAGGGCCATAACTCCGTTATTAACAGATGGTGTACAATGCCATTTGGCGTGCATCATCCTCTTATCCATATATATACTCATACCAAGTTTCAATGAAATCTGCCAAAGCACTTCCAAGATATGGCTCCGGACTGACAATGAAGCCAAGTCAGGAAGTCCATGACTATACCATCAATGTAGTAGAATCAGATTTTACATCATTTTGCATTTATAATCTACATAAATTAACGAAACAAAAATAATCAGAAAAAGTGATATAACAAACATCTTTTGTTAAATGAACATGTAAAATAGACTTACAGATTACGAATTTTTCTAGTGAACATATCTTTGACAAAGCAAATTATTTCATTATATAAAGAACCTTGAAAGGTTGAGCATGAAATATCATATAATCTCCAAAACAAATCTTAACTAAATAGCAATGTTGACACTTATCAAAGCATTCAGTCAAATGTACCTTTCCTGCTATGAACCAAGTCTTGCCGCCGTTTTTTCATCTCCCCCGAGTACTGCTCCATCATCTTCTCAATGTAGCTATCCAGCACTATGGAGCGCATGTGGGTCGAGATGGGCATTCGACAGTTTGGGCATTCCTTCTTCACCTTCATCCACTGCTGTATACACAGCCAGCAGAACGAGTGGGAACAGTTAAGAGATATGGCCTGAAACAAGAAAATATCACATAAACACACATCTTGCTTTATAAAAAACTCTTGAGTATGTTTTTCAAGAATGTAGTTTATGTGTATAATGGTTTTTGTGACATAAATGATAACACGCAAATTAAAAAAATTCTTTTCTATCCTATTACCAGATGTAAATCGATAGTATAACAACAATCGTATAAACTTGAGCTTTATACTATTGCTATTTTGAGATCAGATTTGGGTTTTTCCAAAATTTGGAGATTCTGTTTTTGTCAACTACGGTAAAACAAAATCTTCAAAATGCGATATTTGATAATGGAAATAGGGAGGAAATAATAGTTAGAATATTATGTGACTTTTGGATAAAGATAAAGATTATCATACTTGGCTCCAACCATGTTAGCTCTCAGCAAGCCTCGCGCTACATCGGTTCTAAGCCTTGCATGATAAACTTGATCTTTATCCAAAACTAACATAATATTTTTTATTTATTTATTAATTTTTGGTTCAAAATGTTGGCATTGAAAAGTAAGAAAACAGTTAAAAAGAAGAGAAACAATCACACCACTGTATTCCCTTAACTAAGCTTCAAAAATTATTATACTGCTCTAAGCCTTACCTAAAGGTTGTGCAATATACTGGCATGTGCAGCAGATACTTATCATCACTGTTGGATTTCGTTTTAGCTCACATGGGCACATAACCTCTTCTAAACGTTGTGAAATATACTTAATTATGCCTCAATCTGGGAAAACAAGTTTAATCCATGACCGTCAAATGTCATCCCAGATAGCCTCTGCAGTCAGCACAGGCTAATCAGGGGCCACATTTTCCTCCTTATCTGGATTTAAATTATGAAGAGAATTCCTTAAAATGCAAAATACCAAATCTGAAAAGCAAAAAGTGTCACTCCTCAGCCTGCACAGGCTAATCTGGGACAACACTTTAAGCACATACATTAGGCCCCACTTTAAGCACATACATTAGGCTGGGACAACACTTTAAGCACATACATTAGGCTGGGACAACACTTTAAGCCCATACATTAGGCTGGGACAACACTTTAAGCGCATACATTAGGCTGGGACAACACTTTAAGCGCATACATTAGGCCCCATTTGGGACAACTCTTTAAGCACATACATTAGGCTGGGACAACACTTTAAGCGCATACATTAGGCTGGGACAACACTTTAAGCGCATACATTAGGCCCCATTTGGGACAACTCTTTAAGCACATACATTAGGCTGGGACAACACTTTCAGCCCATACATTAGGCTGGGACAACACTTTAAGCGCATACATTAGGCTGGGACAACACTTTAAGCGCATACATTAGGCCCCATTTGGGACAACTCTTTAAGCACATACATTAGGCCCCATTTGGGACAACACTTTAAGCACATACATTAGGCCCCATTTGGGACAACACTTTAAGCACATACATTAGGCCCCATTTGGGACAACACTTTAAGCACATACATTAGGCCCCATTTTCCCACAGCGAGGCTCATTTCGTAAAAAAAATAGCCTAACAAGTTCTGTAAAAGTGGGAAAACTGGATTTAAATACATGTACATAAAGTGTCATGCCAGATTAGCCTGTATAGTCCACACAGACTAATAAGAGAGTCGACACTTTCTGCCTAAACTTGATTTTCATTAAGACAAAGTATTTTATCAAAATCTGTATAAGCAGAAAGTGTAGTCCTTGATTAGCCTGTGCAGACTGTACAGGACTATCTAAGATGACATTTAACACAAATGCATAAATAACCCCATTTTCCTCGAGCAAGACTCATACCTTGATGAACAGCTCACTGCAGATGCTACACTGCAGCTCCGTCTCCATAAGTTCGGCAAAATTTGACAGCACATCCTCCCTTGCCCTCAGGGCTTCCTCCTGCTTCTGGTCTTTCTCAAGCTTTGTGTCGTTCAGTTGTACCTCCAGTAGTTTCTGTTCGGCTTCCTTCTTGGCGATAACCTGAAGGGAAAATTATTACATCTTTGTTAAATATCTGTTTGTCTCACATATCTAGAAATTATTATGTTTTTTTAACAAGAGCACAGTGACCTTGACCTTTGACCTAGTGACCCAAATTGGGTGTGGTGTGTAGAACTCATCAAGGTGCATGTACATATGAAGTTTCAAAGTTGTAGGTGGAAGCACTTTGATTTTAGAGCCGATGTAAAGGTTTTAACACGACACGGCGAACGGCGGACAGCGTACGATGAGCAGGCTATGACAATACCTCGGGTTTTCTCCAAAAACAGCCTCGTTAAAAATGGCATATTTGAAATTCAATGACAGATTAAAAATTCCTGTATTTGGAATAGAATTGTAGAATTCTCATGAGAAGTGAGCCATGTACCATGGATTGCAACAGTTATTTTCAAATTTTCTTTCTGTAATACACTACTTTTACAAACAAGAGCACCGCATAACGGGTGCCACGCTCGGCTGCGGGTGTAGTTTTGAATAAATGAAAGCTTGACAGATTTTTTTTTTTTGAAGGTCACAGTGACCTTGACCTTTGACCTAGTGACCCCAAAATGGGTGTGGTGTGTGGAACTCATCAAGGTGCATCTACATTTGAAGTTTCAAAGTTGTAGGTTGAAGCACTTTGATTTTAGAGCCAATGTTCAAAACCTTAACAAACCTTGACACGGACAGCGGACACGACTAGCTGGCTATGACAATACCTCGGAAAACAGTCGAGCTAATAAACCAAGATTGCCATTGTCACAACAATGCAACAACAAACAAAAATCAGTTAAAAGATGACTAATTGTCTGGGCTTTGCGCATCAAACAATGATTGTCACTCTAGCCAAGCATGCATATAACAATATCACATGATTCATAACATAAAAGCACTCTGAACATGAAAATAACTTTCTAACCTGCTGAAGTTTACTTTGCTGCTTCTGCAATTCTTCTGTGAGCTTTTTGTCCTTTTCTCTCTCTGATTCCATCTCTTCTTTCAGGCGCTTCTCAATCTCTTCTTTCTCCTTCAATAGTGCTGAAAAAAAAAATATTTGTAAGAAAAAATGTTACCCCCTAAACATAGAAAACAAAATGCTGTCGACTTAAATTCCCTTCTAACCATATGATAGATTTCTGAGGACCAAACTTGTCCACCTATCACCTTTAAACCTACAATGATCATTGAAACTATATTAATTATCAGAATCTGATTGCCAAAGTTTTGAACTTTCTTACTTCTACAATTAACCACCCTGACAGCTCATAAGCAGTAATTTGAACCTTCACCTCAAACCATGTGACTTTGATAATGAGGGTGGTGTTTATCTTTTTTTTAATCACTATTGTATACTAACAAGTGACATTACTTTATTTATGATAGTATGAATTTAAGATGATGTACATATACATAAGTCTTCATACCGGTAAACTGCCTGTTCTTTTGTTTGTTTATTTTTAGATTTATGTCTATCTACAACAGGAATATTTCTGATGTCAGACTTGCCCGAGACAAGAGCTAACCAATGAAACCCTTAGCCTGTTACCTTGCCTCTGCGACTCCAAATTCTCCATGAGTGTGGCTTCCTTTACAGACAGCAAGTCCTCATATTCCTCTCTCATTCTCTCCTCTAGTGCCTGCTTCTCAAGGGCTACCTCAGCCTGCAAGTGGACAGTGAACATGCACAGTAAGCTCTCTTGTATTTTCAAGGCTTACACTGTTTTGCATTGACTGAAAATTTAGTTAAAAAAAAAAGTTGAAACTGTCTCATAAGCCACATACTCAGACGTAGTGTAATATATCATATGCTCGATTTGATAATAAAAATGTTGCTTCAAGCAAGCAGGATATTCGAAACACAAGCTTAATCAGGCAACCAAATTTTTAGTTCAGTCAGTTCTTTGATTTTAGAACAGGTTCTAGTCCAATAGCCTTTTGATTGGATTGCACAATCATGGGCAAAAATGTACCACTGACAAAATAAACTATTTATTGGCAAAACTGAATCTTTGATACACAGGTCATATATGATTTTTACGCCACAACAGAGCTTGTGTCTAACAAGCTTTTACTATAGCCATATAAGGAAAAATGCTCCGCCCCCTGGTGGCCATGTTTATCAACCAACTGGAACCATTTTCTAACTCGTCCAAGATATAATTGCAACAAATCTTCTGACCATGTTTCATGATGATCAGACAATAAATGTAATCTCTAAAGAGTTAACAAGGTTTTACTATAGCCATATAAGGGAAAATGCCCTGCCCCCTGGGGGCCATGTTTTTGAACCAACTGGAATCATTTTCTAAGTCGTCCAAGATATTGTTGGGAGGAATCTTCTGACTAAGTTTCATCATTATCGGACTATCAATGTGACCTCCAGAGTATTAACAACGTTTTATTATAGCCCCATATAGCCATATTAGGAAAAATGCCCTGCCCCCTGGTGGCCATGTTTTTCAAGCAAATGTAACCATTTCGAACTTGTCAAAAGAAATCGTTGAGACAAATCTTTTGACCAAATTTCATGAAGATTGGACAATAAACGTGGCCTCTATAGTGTTAATAAGGAAAATGTTGACGCCACACAACGCACGACGCACAAAAAGCAATCACAAAAAAAAATACATACATGTAGTAAACCTTGTCAGGATGGATGGCTGAGTTGTTTCAGCGCTAGACTTTTACTCCAAGAGTCAGGGGTTAGAGCCCAGGTGTGGATTACTTTTATTTCTGTCTTTAATTTTAATTTAGTTCAGATGTTTACATTTATCAGCATAAAGCATTTAATGACAAACTTCAACATATGCAATAATCGGTGAAAAGGTTCCTTTAAATATGGTATCCACTGAGAGATAAGAGACCGAGAGAGAGTTTGTGACCAATTTATGTTCTTAAGAATGTGGGCCATTTTTGACCATGCTCTAAACAGATGGACATAGTAATGACTTAATTTACTCAGTACCAACACTACACATACATTTCTCAAAAGTTAACACATAGTCAAACTGTGCACGCTATGTCATAAAGTGAATCTAAGGATATGTCCTTAATTAAATATTACAAACAGTCTACTAGTAAATTTAAATTAAGATTGAATGCAACAAGATCAAATTTCTAAAAATCAGGCAAAAGTGAAAATAAATTTCTGAGAATAATTTACTCATATATGTCTGTATTTGTATTATGTTTTGTTCACTGAAATACAAAATCATTTTTTGACTGGTGTTACGTTCTTATCTAAATCTCATGTGGTATAATATACAGAAGATTTTATGTTTAGTAATGCTGGGGGTCATTACATATAAATGCAATTGTCTTTTATTGCAGTATTTTATTGTGCCATTTTTTTCTGTTTACCCACTTATTTTTAACTTCAACTTAAAAGCATATAGACTCATGACTGAATATTTTAAGTATTAGAAAATGAAAATGGGTGCCTAATTAAGCACAGGATGTCAAAACAGTGCCTTCCCCAGGAATTTGTTCAGGCGCCGCGGGGGTGGGTTCGGGAGGGGTGTCCCCTCCCGACGTTGATTTTTTTTTTTAATTTAACGTGTCAATTCACGTTCTGTGGTGCGTTATAACTAAAAAAACAGCGTCAAAAGACGTCATTTGGTGCGCTATGACTCTTAAAAAAAATCCCCCAGTCATTTAAAAATATATTTTTTTTATATTGTTTAATTGTTTTAAAACCTTTCCGCACAGATAGTAAACTCCCGACTCGAACGATTCCCCAATACATCCGTTTCAACCCGACTCTATTACTGTATACTTACTATTATTCAAGTTTCTATTTATTACCCGATAATCCCGTTTATATCAATCTCTTTCTGGTAAATATTTACGATAAAAGCTTTCAGTTATTTCTTTAACACAAACCTTGCCATTTTTTAAGTGACTATTTATAGATTTGATGAAATATTGCCTCTGAATATGCGTCAATCCCCTGACCTGTTGTGTGCTTGTTAAAACGCTCAATACACACCATTTTTATGCAAAAGACGCGACGTTGTACATGCTGCATAATTTTCGCGCTCTTTTTAATTGAGAAAAAGATTCGACACAAAATAAATTTGCACTGCTAATTTGAAGCAAAAATATTTAACGTTGCGGTAACATTTACATTCGGAAGTGTGTTTCGGATTAAAAACGCGTTAACATCGACTTACGGTAATGGGTTTTGGATTACAAATTTAATTATTCCCATTTGAGATTTCAACAAATATTAACCGTTGCGTTATAAATTCAACGATAATTTGTTTACACACTTTACGAGTCGAATAAATGTTTTGACGGAATTATGCATGAAATTCACGTTGTCCACGAGGATCACGGCCGGTTGCCATCATCAGGCTTCTAACTATCGATTATCGGACGAAACATTTACAAGTGTGCGTAATTAATTCAACGAAAATTTGTTAAAGCGCATTACGTGTCGAATAAATGTCAGAAAAACGAGGTGAATCAGTTCTTTAAATGGACATGTTGAAATATACATGTACTGGAATTAAATTAATTGTTATCACATATTTGTAACTGGGAGTCATTTGCACAACTTACTCGCTATAATAATTAATTGTTTACCACTTGCAATTAATTTCTCGTATTAATTATGAGTCATAGGTAACACTTGTTTACAGTAAAAAGGTGTGATGATGATGCCCGAAACCGTCTTTAATGTTCTGTACTGTACTAATTACTGGTTTTATATTACTCAAATGGTACAACTTCTTGCTAATCAAGCTGCGATAAACTCTTACTTCATGCCCGACGTCAATCAAAAATAATGGTCGATAGTTAACCCCGCCCTCATAAGCATTCGCGTAACCGATTGGACGATGAACTTCACAGTTTGACGACTGGAAAGTTACCAGATACATCCTTGTCAGCATTTTAATGACCGTGTAATGTGGCTAGAATAATCGATACGCGCGTCATGCTATTCTCTTATCAGTGGATTATCCATTACCCCATGTGGTGTTTATGGCGATTACTTGTGAAAGTAGGTACCGAGTGCTCTTTTAAAACAGGGAATATTGATACACTGATAGGGAAACCTTGATTTTTTTGGACAATCTCCACTTTCTTTTACTGAAGAATACACTGATCGGAAAATTTCAAGCGCCCCGGGAACTCTGATTTCGAAATTCAAGCGCCCCGGCAAGGGGCGCTTAAATGGCCTGGGGAAGACCCTGCAAAAGACAACCCATGCTGAGAAGGGATGTCAGCAGAGTCAAGCAATATCTGCCGGAAGACCGTTTTCTGAGTACCAAGCCTACCTGTTTCATCTGGAGCTCTTTCTTGAGCTGCTCCTCCTTCAGTCTCATGTCCTCCAGGGCCTGTAGCTGCCTCTCTCGACACTGCTTCTCCATCTCCAGCTGCTCTGCCATCTCTTGTTCAACATTCTCCTTCGCCTGACATGTATACACAAGACAAACGGTGCAAATACGCTATGACTCGTCTTGTTAACATGCCAGCACACATTTGTTCAATTAATACAGTTAACCTTTTGCCACTCAGATATATATTTTGACAAGCTTGTAGTCCCTTAGAAAATAAAATGACATTTTAGACCTTTCTTAATAGATGCAACTTTTTAAGGCTTCATTTCCTACCTAAGATACTTATTAGCAGCAAACAGCATAAAACATGAGCAGACAGTGAGTTACCTGAGGCTGTTCTCGTTTTATGCTGATTGTACATTGCCATTTTCCCTTTTTCCTTTTAAGCGGGAAAAGGTCAACATGGAAATGCACACTTTTTTCATCAAATACAGTAAACCACTTGACAGAAATTTATATCCAGGCCTTTTACTGATTTTTCAGAAGGTTTTAAAGTTAATCTATTGGATTATGCAGCCATATACATGTACCATATACATGTACTTTTCTTCATATAAATATGTACCCATGATTGGTAAACAAAGCAATTAATTAACAGTTTTCCACCAGTATTTTTAATGAGTGTTAATGCTAAGCACAAACATATATTATAAATCAATTTTAGTTATACACTTAATCTGTTTTTTTCAAATGTTCATACAGGTAATTAACTTTTTTTTCTTCTTTTTGTCATAATGAAATTCAGTAATGGCTAAAACTGGTTGGAGTATCTAGAAAATCAATTATATGGATATAGAAAAAAACAATTTGAATTTTTTATTTGGCTTAATTCTTATACTTTTTTTCAAGCAATAAAAGAAGAAAAGAATGTTTACATTTTTACCAGCAATTTTCAAGCATCCAAAAACAATAAATATAAAGATTTCATTTTATTGATGAATTAAATCTTAAGAACTCGTAAATAACTATTTCTTAAATTAAGTTATTTATTTTCTTCCTATACACACTTCCCTATCCGAAATGTGCAAATTATTTATTTGTGACAAACATATGAATCTTATCAAAATGCCTATCAAGTAGATAACTTTCCATTTTATTACATTTTCAACTGAAACTTATATTTGGTACATTTAATAGTACCTTTAAATCGTTACAAAAAATATAACAAACTTAATTTTGAACTTCACTTGACTACAATCAAACCTGAAGTTTCTCCTGCATTTCTTTCAGTTTCTCTTCCATCTCAGCCAGCCTGGCTGCAGCATCTTTTTCCTTCTTGTTCAGCTCCTCGCAATATCGACTATACCCATACGGTGACTGGTCACTGCTGTGAACAAACGTCCTACTGGAGGCTGCTACAGTGTTGCTAGTTGTAGCCTGTGGCTGGCAAATTTAGATGGGATGTTGACAATTAATTTCATGCTATGCCTTGAATGAGTGGAGAACAACAGTGAATGAAACTAAATCATATACCCTAGCTGTTGTACACTTGATAATGTTTGATCATTTAACTCTTATATGACAACTTTTTTTTAACAAACTACATTAAACATGGTAATGCCAAGAAACCAAGTTATAACAATTAATTTAAGTAATTGTGCACTCAAAAGCAAGATCTGCATTAAAGCAACCAACACAAACATTTTATGCATCAATGATACATGTATGTCAATCCAAACTTAAGTTATTATGAAGTAAATTTTCTATTCTAAGTATCAGTGACCTTTGGGATTTATACCTTTTGTGTCACAAGTACAACAAGAGCACCGCATAACGGGTGCCACGCTCGGCTACAGGTGCAGTTTTGAATAAACTAAAGCTTTTCAGATTTTTTAAATATTTTTTTTTTAAAGGTCACAGTGACCTTGACCTTTGACCTTGTGACCCCAAAATGGGTGTGGCGTGTAGAACTCATCAAGGTGCATCTACATATGAAGTTTCAAAGTTGTAGGTGGAAGCAATTTGATTTTAGAGCCAATGTTCAAAACCTATACAAAATGTTAAGGTTTTAGCACGACGCAGACGGCGGACGTCAGACGTCGGACGAAACGCCGAGCTGGCTATGACAATATCTCGGGTTTTCTCCGAAAACGCCGAGCTAAAAATATCATAGAAGCCATTTGTATTTAGCTTTCCTAAATTAAATATTCATTTGATAATATTTTAACTGAACTCGTTATAACTACATGAAGATAACATAGTTAGTCATTATGCTATAATGCTTTACTTAAGTATTATCATTAATACAAACCAGTGGTTCAACCTCCCCTGTCCGTGGTCGCTTTTCCACAGGGCCCTCTGTGGTATCTTCAGCTTTACGAGCTCTCTTCACTGTTAGAGCTGTATGGTACTGATATACATACTCTGGGGGTACCTCGGGGCTGGTTCTTACTCCCAGCTGAATCATGTCTCCGTCTTTGAGATCATGTGGTTTCATTGGTTCAATTTTCTTGTCATTCACAAAGACTCCATTTAAACTCTTAAAAAAACAAACAAATATTTGTATTCTTCATGAAAGTCATTTTTTTATAACGTTTTCCAGACCATTTCAACGTGGGAAAGCAGTCAATCCTTTTGTTGCTATACCTGTTACTGTATTCAAACCATTTAGACATAGATATATGCAATTTTAAATCAACCATGGAAGTAACAAACATTAAAATAACATTGATATTTTAAAAGTATAAGAGAAAGTAGAGATTTTTCCAGACTTAAAAGGGCAGGGGAAGCTAAAATGGGGCAGTACAATCACTATCGTGAAAATCTTTGACGGTATTCTACATTTTAATAGTGTAAGTGACTCAATTTAACGCTGATTTCACTTATCATATGTTCATTCAATCACCTGATCATTATAAATTTCAAAAGTTAAGTTACTTATACAAATAATTTGCTGCTAAAACCTACTACTACTGCATGTTTCTCTATGAAACTGTCAATTGCAAAGGAAAACATGTTGCCTGTTTTTAAGACATTGACTTATGAAAGAGGGACAAAAATGGTAAGACATATTTTAAAGGCTGGTATATCTTTTATTGAAGGAAGGCTATATACATTTATGAATTAAATTGTAGGGAAGAAAAATCAAAGAAGAGCAGCAACATGCCTTTCTGTATTAGCTAAATCCTTGGATTACGCATTAAAAGGACATGGAGGAACATTAAATGTAGACCATAATCCATCTAACTGTCCAGGAAAAAATCTCACAATGAATGACATAGTTATGGCCCGGACAAGCTCATTAATGGCCATTTTTGACTTTTGAAATTCAAGTCATGAAGTGTGACCTTGACCTAGGAGATATCGATGTAATTTTTTCCCATGACACACCGTCCAATGATTGTGAACAAACATACCAAGTAATTTTAAAATCTCACAATGAATGACATAGTTATGGCCCGGACAAAATCATTTATGGTCATTGTTGACGTTTGAACTCAAAGTGTGACCTTGACCTTGGAGATATCAATGTAATTCTTTCACATTACACACGGTCCAATGATTGTGAAATATGTACTGAGTAATTTTAAAATCAGAAATGAATGACATAGTTATGGCCCGGACAAGATCATTTATGACCATTTTTGACCTTTGAACTCGAAGTGTTACCTTGACGTTGCAGATATCGACATAATTCTTCCGCATGACACACCGTCCAATGATGGGGAACTAATATCAGTGTTCTCCAGAACAATTTGTGTAGACTGTTAAATTATTAAAGTAGATAGCAACATAGCACTAAAACAGGTATGTTTGCATCTTGTATTTAATTGTTTGGGGGAAAATTAGCCAGCGTCAGATTGAATGTAACCGGTGAAATCACCGGCTGCTGGTGCGTCTGGAGAACACTGTAATATGCCAAATAATTTTAAAATCTCACAATGAACGACATAGTTATGGCCCAGACAAGCTCATTTTCAGCCATTTTTGACCTTTGAACTCAAGTATGACCTTGAGATATCTACTTAATTCTTTCGCCTGACAAACCTTCCAATGATGGTGAACAAATGTGCCAAATGATTTTAAAGTCTCACAATAAACAACAAGGTAATGGCCTGTACAAGCTCATTTATGGGCAACTCCAAGTGTGACCTTGACCTTGGAGATATGGATGTACCTCTTTCGCATGACACACCGTTCCATGATCGTGAACAAAGGTACCAAGTCATTTCAAATCTACAATAAATGACCTAGTTATGGTCCGGACAAACTTTCGGTTTAAAACGCACTGTTACCTAGTTTTTGACCCGACATCACCCATATTAAAACTTGACCTAGACATCATCTAGATACAACTTCTGACCAAGTTTGGTGAAGATCAGATGAAATTTTTGGGACAGACAGACCGATCGACAAAGTGACTCCTATATAGTCCCCATTACCAATGGTAATGGGGGTATAATAATGAATATTTAACTATTAATGCTCCTAAGGCTGTTCTAACATTATATAAGTAGCGGTTAAGTAAATAGATAATGTACAATATAAGCTGTATTGTGGCCTTATTAGATTTGTCTAATGTCAGTGTTAAAAATTGTGAAATGGCTATCCACGGCCACTCTCAAAAAAGGAGAAAAGCCCTACAACAGTTTCACTCACCTTGTTGTCCAGTATTGTCCATGTCCCGCTTTCTTTTTTCTTTAAGACAGCGTGACATCTTGAAATCAATGTTGACAGGATGCAGACTGTCACATCTTGACTCCTTCCAATTGTAATCTGTAACACAAGAGTATTATTATTATTATTTTTAACTTAATCAGTTAGCATTCAACCCTAGATTGACCCCGAAAAATATATAACTAATTTAAAAAGAGATTAGAGATACAAATGATTATTTACATGTACCTGTGTCAAATCCTCATTTAACTGCATCATAAAATATATCAGGGCTTTTTTTGGTTGAATTAAGATTCTGTTATTCAGTCATTTTCCCAAACCCAATCCCAAAACTGCATGTACCATTTGATGGTATAAATTTCACACGTTCCAAATAAGAGTTGTTTATGTTTTGAAATACAGAGATTTAAAGTAGTAACATTTATTTTGCTGATATGTTTATGCAACACATTTTCTGATTTTATATACCATTACTAAAAAAAGTCATCAATATTCTCCTGGTTGGCATGTCAAAATTCTAAAACATGAGAAAATTAAGGTTGGGTCGTGTCAGTTATTTGATAATTATGTTCATTTAAATATAACTTCATGTACATTAATTCCATAACATATTTTAGTGTATTACATATTCATCTTTATGTCAAGTCAGATTGCATGGAATGCTATTATTTCTCACAGTTTGATTTATTTAATGATGACAGAAATACTGAAAAACATGTAATTATTTATTAGGTATACACAACCTTACTAGCAAAGTATGTCAATAATCATAAATGTCTTTATTGAAACATCATTTACTAGGAAGCAGCATAAAAGGTATAGAAGAAATAACTCATCAAGCAAAAATAACACTTCTCTGACATTGATGCCAGAAGCCAAAATTACATTTACTGTTAGCTCTAAAAGCCGATGCAATTTTAAAATGAATCTTTTTAAACAAAAACGTTGGGTTAAAGTATTGCAATCTTTGGAAATTAATGACAAATAATACTCAAGATTATTTCTCTTAGTGTGACATCTATATTTATTTCTGAAGATGTTGAATAGAAAAATTGCTTAAAATGATAAAGAAGATAATGTTACTGTACTTATTTAATCTTTCTCACACATATTTCTAGTTAAAAAGTGGAAGATAATTATGTTCTACACTTAAAACCTTTAATCTTCACTTTATCACTAGAAGCCCAAACCGGTATCGTTTTTTAACTTTCCTGAAACTTTGACCCGCATTTGTTCAACTCTCAAAATTGCTTTTGATAACAATGGGAGCCCTATATCATTGTTCAAGACGAAAAAAAATTAATTTTTTGAAATAAAAATACATACAATCAAGCAAAATGAAAATGTCATTGAAATTGGTCTGTCACTGCAACATCGAAACATGCAGCTCAGGATGAGTCCAAGTATAAAAATAATTGTAATCGGAGCTCTTGCTGGATTAAAATTTCTTTTGCCAACCATTTTAGCCATTTGAGTATTTTATTAGCCAATTTAAATAAATATGAGCCATTTTATAAACATTCTTAAATCATAGTGTTCGATGCGATAAAATGCTTTTATTCTTTGTTTTATTATTAAAACAGATATTATCCTTACTTGAATGTCCAGTTTTCATATACTCATTATAATATAGTCACAATATCATAAACATTCAATTTAGCTCCAATATGGGCCACAAACCCGAGTTATAAATAAAAACCCGAGTTATAAATAAGTTCAAAGTTACTTGATTATGTATTGCCATGTTGTGTTGTCATTATGCCATTTGCTGAAAAATGCATATTAAGGCCACGACTTTTTTTTTTATTGGTTTACAAAAATTATTTTGAAAATGGTCCATCGGGCGGTCGAAAAAAAAAAAAAAAAAAAAAAAACATCGGAAAAAAAAGTTAATACTAATAACATCAGAACAAAGACAACATATCTTTTATAACCTTAACACAGAGACAAAAAATCAAATTATGCAATGAAACACATCTATATCTTCAAATGAAATGATTCCTAAAAGCACCTTTTGTAACATCAGGCAATTTTAAACACTCCATTACATGACATGCGTTCTTCTCCCATTAAAACGAAAAACTGCGCTTCATTTCCATAATTCGATGCGCTTCATTACGCAATGCAATGCCCGTTGCATAAATCTTATATAAGATAAACTACTCATACACAAATTACCCGGTATGTGTTTGCTCTTACTCGACTTATGAGATCGTACATGAAAAAAAATCGAGGTAGATCGATCCATGCGTCGTCGCGGTAATGTTTGTCAAAGTTATTGTTGTCATGAAAACTCGTTGATTTACAACGCAAAACGTCTTATTTGAACTGATGCGAATTAATTTAATCATATTTGTCAACTTCGCTTTTGCTTTATTTTGATAATTTAATCCAAAGTTTAATGTTAGCAAGTGTTTTTTTACCGGAATTGTAAACAAGGAGTCAGTTAAAGTCTTCCGAAAATGTGCAGTCTGTGTGAATTGACAGTTTGACGTCATCAAAGGAAAGCCGCTTTCTGTCGGAAGCAATAAAGCGACAAATTTCGCGCCGAAAAAATTGGCTTCCTTTGTCTAGCAATCAACATGCCGAACCAATCGTGTGTTTGTTTCTCAATTGCAATCCTCCAATTTAATAAAAGCACGTGCATAGCTCCGCCTTCGAATCTTTTGCCGAGAACGGAGGCGGAGTTTAATAGTTAATTGAGCTAGTGTTTTACGCAAGTTGAGTTCCGATTTGCCGAAATTACTCGGCCCTAAGCATTGAAACGACAAATACATTTATCAATGATTTTCCGAGATATACCGATTTGTTCCGATTTCCAAACTTTCTGTACAGTTCCTATAAACTATGGCGGACGTGTTTACAAAATTCCTAAACACATATATCGTAAAAAATGGCAGTGTTTTATTGGATTATTTATACTAATTATCAAATACTTTTTTATCTACTATAATATCGGGTTTGTTTAATATAATTAACATGTTAAACAATATAGTTGCGTCACAGACTCGGAAATAAATTTTGATGGGGTCGACATTTTACTGACGTAGTCAATATAAATTGCCGCCTAAGAGTCTTTTGATGGTTTTTGCTTTGGCAGACTCAGATTTATTCTGAACGCGAATTATTTCAGCTATTTACTGACGCTGATTTTCTTATTGTCTGTAATTTTAACCCGAAATAAATTTTGAGAAGTGCCCATAAAAGGACTGGTACATAATGTGTCACTTTGAAAAATATCCCGATCTCTGCAATATATGTGAACCAATCGTTGATTGTACTTACTTGATTTTATTCGCAACCGTACTCAAACCGGATCGTTTTTTTTTCTCGTTTCGCTCGTTTTGCAGTGCGGTCGGGAATAAAATATTTAAAAAAAAGACGATTTTCCGATTTTATTTTTTTTCCCTTTTTCCAAAAATTAGGGTCGGCGGTTTTGTAAACCAAGAAATATAAAAGCCGTGGCCTAATTGTTCTGTATTGAAAACATAAATAATACTTTTGTAGAATGAAAACATGAATATATTTCTGAAAATCCCATATAACAAATTAAAATTTCAAAAAATCTTAAAGAAGAAGTGGTTTTGGTTAAGTGTTTGGTCGACTCTTCACCTGCTAAATGTACCTCATTATACATCATACCCATAGTCCTTAATAAGAAAAAACTCACATTTGGCTGTTTGAGGAAAACATAAACAAATATGAACAAACATACTCAAGTGTTAATGTTGTGTATTGGTTTTTAAGTAAGATGCATCATCAAAGGCTCAAAATATATACATCCCACACAAAAGGAATAAAAATTTCAAATTTACAGTAAATAGACACTGAATTCCTAATTTCAACGGCCATGGACACACTTTTAAGACTGTGTACAGTATAATGAGAAAATAGAAACCATAACAAAACTTCATCCGAAATAAAGATCCGAATTGTGAGCCACTTTAGCTTTAGACTTAATACGTACCTCATCTTTCTCGTCTAAAATTATCAGCTTGTGCTTTTTTACGTTCTCACCAATGCGTTTCAAGCACTGCATTTTAACACTCATGATTGAAATGCAAAATATAGTTTTCATGTAGATTTAAGACGGCTTCGTTCGGATTCTGATTTCGAATGTTGCCATTGTTTGTAACCCAATGTATATAAAAACCGAAAGCCAAGGATACATACAACTCAATTTTAAGCGAGATTATACGATTTTTTATATGTGTTAAATTGTTATATAGTGATAAAATATGCTACATTAACACAAAATAGGCAAGAAAAATTATACATTGAAGATGAATTTCATAAAATGCAGCAAAGACAAATTAGCGCCCCGAGCCGATTGTGACGAAGATTAGTGTTCGTGTGTCGTTTGAATTGATATCATCAGAGACGTAGATAACAGTTAACTACGTCTCTGATATTATTTCAGGAATTTCAAATGAACCGTTAAACTAAATTTAGATTCACATCGTAGATGCATGATTTATATGCTTGCGAATTCGACTGTGCAGACATTTTCGATTTCAGAATTAAATATCTGGCTTATTTAACATTTTTGACACATTTGTTCTTCTCAATTTGTATTTTAATTTATATTGAAATATAAGTTTTTTTACACATTTTATATATATTAATAAATATTTGACAAAATCGTATAATCTCGCTTTAATTGGAACAGAACCCCATGTTCAAACTGTTACACGTATAGCTTTACATACTACATTTTTGGAGTTCACTCGGGAGTTATTGCAATCATCATTCAAGAAAAAAAATATGATATTGTAATGATATCATTTAATGTAATCCGCCTTACAAAAAGTAAGCTGATAAAAGGTTTGTTAACATATCTGTGTATATGGTTCCGTTAATTCACTACATAAGGGTCAATCGAAAATATTTGTTAGCGTGTTTTTCAAATAAAAAGAAACACGATTAAAAGGTGATTCTACTAGATGTATTAGCTTCGAAAATAGGAATAAGAATTATTCTTTGTTTTCGTCGATAAATTATCATCCATGTCTTTGATTACGATGGCAGCAAACAGTTGTCGTACGTGTTGGCTAGTTATTCTGTCTTTTCTGACTTCTTTCATACGCAATCCTTATTCGCTACCGCATCGGAAAAGAGAAACTATGTTTGAAATATGAGATTTCATAATTAATTAGTAAGGCATTCGCCGCCAGGAAACACAATACAAGCGTCAAAAATCAAACAAATTTTACTAGCCTAAACTTCATCAACCAATATTGAGTCTGTGATGACACATTATTATTGCGTTTATTCTTTCAATTAGAATTTGTTTCATGTGTTTAAGTAGTATAAGCTGAGATCCCAATATGCAAGTTCATTAAAACAAGAGCTGTCAGAGGACAGCGCGCTCGACTATTCGAGTGCTTGACAGTATAACGTAAGCCATCATGGAGAGGGGGTATAATGTGGGTGTGTGGTCATTTAATAGATGATATTTAAAAAAAAAGAAAAAAAAGATTTTTTATTTTTTTTTGGGGGGGGGGGGATTCTGGGGTGGGGCGTGGGGGATGGTTTGGGTGGAGTCCATCAATTGTGGTATGTCAGGTAAGTGTTGTTTTGTCAAAGTATGAATCAAATGTGATCATAAATAAAGAAGTTATGGCAATTGAAGCAAAATTTATTAATTTGACTTGGAGAGTCAAGGTCATTCAAAGGTCAATGTCAAATTCAACTTGCCAGGTACAGTAACATCATGATAGTAAGAAAGTATTTGAAGTTTGAAAGCAATAGCATTGATTCTTAAGAAGTAAAGTGGATCTAATCACAAATTTAACAAAATATTCAAAGTTACAAAGACACAAAAGGGCCATAATTCCGTTAAAAAGCCAACCAGAGTTATTCAACTTGCCCTGTAAAGTCCCCTGACGATAGTTAGTGAGTTTTCCAAGTCTAAAAAGCAATAGCTATGATATTTTAGGAGTAAAATGGACCAAAACACAAAACTTAACCAAATGTTCAATTATCTAAGTTTAAAAGGGGCCATAATTCTGTCAAAATTCTTGATACAGTTGTCTGCTCTTGTTTATAGATTGGGGTCATGTTGGTAAAGAGGTATGCAAAATATGAAAGCAATATGTCAAAGGACATAGGAAATATTTGAGGTGGTACGCAAACTTTAACATAGATTTATCAATAATGTGCATATTATAAGCGAAAAAAGGGCCATAATTCTTACAAAATGCTTGATACAGTTACATTTGGGGTGGTACGCAAACTTTAACATAGATTTATCAATAATATGCATATTCTAAGTGGAAAAGGGCCATAATTCTTACAAAATACTTGATACAGTTGTCTGCTCTTGTTTATAGGTTGGGGTCATGTTGGTAAAGAAGTATGCAAATTATGAAAGCAATATGTCAAGGGACATAGGAAATATTTGAGGTGGTACGCAAACTTTAACATTTGCACGCTCACGCTAACGCTAACGACCACGCCGGGGTGAGTAGGGTAGCTCCACTATATATATTTCATATATAATAGTCGAGCTAAAAATAAGCAAAACTGAAACATGTTAAAGTCCCAGGAAATGTGAAACACGTTAAATAAAAAATGCACAATTAAATTAGACATTCAAATTTATATTAACATTGACATAATTGATGTTTATTGGACTTTTTTATATGAATAAAGATATTGTTCTATAAGTGAAGCCATTTAAATTGTAAATGAATAGTTTCCCTATAATAAAACTTTTTATAAACAGTGACTGATATTTCGATTCTTACAAGTGTCATGCTTTTCATGAACATACTTCTTGCCTTCGTGACCTTTAGGAGTGATTTGGAGGGTTGTCTATGAAGTACTTTTTACAGCATTTTTTTTTTTAATTATAGTATTTATTATTAACACTTAATTCGTGTAAGAGGTTCCAGACCACTAATTAATATACGTCTTTTTGCGAAGTTAAAATATGTTAACTAAGGCACAAACTGTTGACAATAAACAAAACTACACAAGTGACAAATCCCATTCCTGTATTTTTATAAAAAGTAAAATTTCATGACAATATTTTTAAAAAGTACTCATTTATATTAATTTCTTGTTAAAATGTGTATGGGTCCTTTTTCTTGCATCTCATTGATTTTCACTTGAATGATATTAAAGGGGCCTTTTCACAGATTTTTGGCATTTTTTAACTTATTCATTAAATGCTTTATATCGATAAATGTAAACATTGGATTGTAAAAGCTCCAGTAAAAAATCAAGAATAAACTTAAAAAAAGGAAAAGAACATTGCCCGGACCAGGTTTCGAACCAGTGACCCCTGGAGTCCTGCCAGAGTCCTGAAGTAAAAACGCTTTAGCCTACTGAGCTATTCCGCCGAGTACACACGCTGTACGTATTTTATACCTTATATAAGCAATCTTCGTAGTTTCACAAAATTTAACGACAAAAACAGAACTCTCCAAATTATTCAATCGTTTCGCGTTGCAACGCTTTATAATTTTTAGGTTTTAAAATCGTCAAAAGATGCATATAATGGCTCTATTAGACCATGGTAAATGTTCAGTATTACTGTTTCCTCACAAATATCATAACTAAAACGAAAATTTGCGAATCTGAAACAACTTTTTTCAATTTTGTCAATTTACCAAAGCGTGAAAAGATCCCTTTAAAGTTGGGTAAGATTCGTAAAGAAACTATTTGATTTAAGCATAAGTTTTGTGAAACATGCTTTCGATATTTGGCGTTAATAATAAAACAATGAAAGTTTAAATTACATGTCAACATTGTATTACAAATTTAGGATTTTGTGAGATTTTGTCAGTTTAAAAACCTTGACAAGAATTTCTTATGGAGATTTAGTGTCTCCGTTGAGTCTTGTTAAAGGTGTCGCGCATGCGCGTTACTAGCTTCCTTTTCCACTGTTCGCAAAATTGCACAAGCACGTGTAAGTTTCTCCCAATAAATTAAGTTACACAAGCCTATTACATACACAAAACCCCTGTCTAGTAGTATACAAAGTTGCGTTGTGTAAGACTTAAATAAGTTAAAGTAGAAAAGCTGTAAGAAAAGAAATTTCTATAGATTTGACCGTGTATTTCGACAGCAGGTACCATTCCTCATGCAATTTTACATTAAATGAAAACAATGTATGAAGTGACGATAGCATAAACGACATGTCGTAAAAACTGATACATATCCACTGTTAAGTTCTGTAAGAATTGTTTGTCGTATAAAACCAATTTTGTTATGCATATTAAAAGCAATGCATGTTGTTAATGTTGCTACTTACATGTTCCTGTGATTTTAGGTTGCAAAATGCAGTTGTTCATTCGTGGCACAGAGACTCATGTAGTCCAGGTGACTGGGACTGAGACTGTTGAAGATGTCAAGGTATGTAATCAGACAACAGTTCCCGAACACGAATTCAGTCGCAAAACATTTTAACACAATAAATTTATTTCATTGATGCCTATCAATTGATAGATAGTAATGAATGTAAATTGGGCTACAGTTTATAGTTATGGGTTCCAAATAATTTTATTCTGCAACAATCCTATTTACTTTATATTCATTAATTACATGTCAGTCACTTTCTCAATTAGCAAGGGATTGTTCCTGATTGACACAAAGACTCCAAGTCTCATCTATCTTTACTGATATTTAATGTAAAATCTGAAACATACTGGGATTTTCATGTGTTTTTCAGTAATATGATATATGTCTTGAAATAAGTGGTGTTATTTTACCATTTGAAAATATTAAAAACTAATTGTAAATTATGATCATTTATTAAATTAACATCAAGTAAAAGTTAACAAACAAAACAACTCAAAGCAACTAAATCATTCAAGTGTGCATAAAAGTTAATAATATACTTACATTTAACCCCCACCCTTCCTACGCCAACGGCATGTCAAGCAAATTTGTGTCCAAACAGCTCAAAGTTTAAATCTCACATTTATGGATGAAAAATCAAATATCCTCATTGAAAAGGTTGTTAAAATTGAGACTGTACAATCAATTTAAAAATAACTGCATAAATGTTAGCTATATGGAGACAGCTTGTCTCACAGAACAAGTCAATAGACAGAGTCTTTTACCAGAGCTCTATGGTCAAGTTAACCCTTGATAGAAGTAGAAGAACTTTCAAGTAAGGACAACATATAATTTATTATTTTGATTTATTTAATTGTCAAATTTAACAGAAGTATCAAACTAAATTTTCCAATAACATTGATACTGTACAAAAACAATACAGACATGAAAATTGTATTATTTCCCAGGCTTTGATTGCTGAGAAAGAAGGCTTCAGTGTTGAAGACCAGGTAATCCTCTATGGAGGCAAGCCCTTGGTCAGTGGTCTCTTGTCCAGCCTTGAGGACATGTCTACACTGGAGGTCAATATCAGGATGCTTGGAGGTAGTTATGAGAACTTAATTGTTCACTCATTTATTAAGCTGGTTGAAATTGTCGTGTGGATGTTATTAGCTCATCTATTTTTGAAGAAAAAAAATGAGCTATTGTCATCACCTTGGCGTCAGCGTTCGGTTAAGTTTTGTGTTTAGGTTCACTTTTTTATAAAGTATCAAAGCTATTGCATTCAAACTTGGTACACTTACTTACTATCATGAGGGGACTGGGAAGGCAAAGTTAGATAACTCTGGCATGCATTTTGACAGAATTATGTGCCCTTCTATACTTAGAATATTGAAAATTTGGTGAAATTTTGTGTTTAGGTCCACTTTTCTCATAAAGCATCAAAGCTATTGCATTCAAACTTGGTACACTTACTTACTATCATGAGGGGACTGGGCAGGCAAAGTTAGATAGCTCTGGCGTGCATTTTGACAGAATTATGTGCCCTTTTTATACTTAGAAATTGAAGATTTGGTTAAGTTTTGTGTTTAGGTCCATTTTATTCCTCAAGTATCAAAGCTATTGCTTTCATACTGGCAACACTTACTAACTATCATAAGGGGACTGTGCAGGCAAAGTTATGTAACTCTGACTGGCATTTTGACAGAATTATGTGCCCTTTTTATACTTAGAAAATTGAAAATTTGGTTAAGTTTTGTGTTTAGGTCCACTTTATTCCTAAAGTATCAAAGCTATTGCTTTCATACTTGCAACACTTACTATCATAAGGGGACTGGGCAGGCAAAGTAATGTAACTCTGACTGGCATTTTGACGGAATTATGGGCCCTTTATACTTAGAAAATTGAAAATTTGGTTAAGTTTTGTGTTTTGGTCCACTTTATTCCTAAAGTATCATAGATATTGCTTTCATACTTGGAACACTCGCAAACTATCATAAGGGGACAGTAAAGGACAAGTTGCATAACTCTGTTTGTCATTTTTACGGAATTATGGCCCTTTTTTTGACTTAGTAACTTTGAATATATGGTTAAATTTTGTGTTTAGATCCACTTTACTTCTAAAGAATCAAGGCTATTGCTTTCAAACTTCAAATACTTTCATGCTATCATGCCCCCCCCCCAATTTTTTTTTTTTAAAGATCATCTAATCAATTACCACCACACCCTTACACTATATACCCCCCCCCCCCCCCCCCCCCCCCTCAAAAAAACATTCTTTTTTCTTAAACATGGTTAAAAAAACACAAATATTTATTTTAATTATTTTATTTTTGAAATACCGTCCAACCATCCCACCCAAGAATCCCCCCCCCCCCCCCAAAAAAAAAATATTTTTTGCATTTTTTTTGCATTTTTGGAAGATATTGTAATAAATGACCACACCCCCACACTATACACCCCTCTCCACTCCACCCCTCCCTCCTTTGTGATTGAAATTGAGATAGGTCACTTCACCTTTAAAAAGAAAAATAGATGAGCGGTCTACACCCGCAAGGCGGTGCTTTTGTTAGCTCCACTGGCCAGAGGCCAGCGGGGCTTATGTCATGGTCCTGTGTCCGTCGTGCGTGCGTCAGTGTGTTAACTTTTTCTTTAAACATCTTGTTCTCCTAAACTACAAGTCCAATTCTGATAAAACTTCTCACAAATGTTCCTGGGGTGAACCTCTTTCAAATTTGTTCAAATGATGCCCCTGGTGTCAAATTTGACCCCGCCCCGGGCAGGGTTTTTTTTGGCCCGATTTTTATAGCCGAAATTCGGCTATGTTCCCAATCCCAAAAAGTATACTTGTTTCCCAAAATGCGGCAAAAAATTCCCAATTGCCAAAAAAACAAAAAATAATTTTTTTTTTTTTTTTAGGAAGAAGTCTTATGTGTATTTTATCTCAATTTTAATTCAATTACATCTAACAAAGTATTATATGGTTTTTTTCTTTTAATTTGAATTATTATAAAGAGTTAAATCAAATTTAGTATTTCCCTTATCAGTGGACTTTTCGTGTGGAAAAAAAGGCTAATGAATTTATTTTCCCAATTTCATGAAAATGCCGATAAAATTCCCAATTCCAAAGCCATGGGCTATCTTCCCAAAAAGTGGAAAAAAAAACCCTGCCGGGGGTCAATTAATTGAACATATGCTTATATAAAGCCTATTTTGTGCAAACTTTAAAAAAGTTCTTGTCCATAACCGTAGGGCCTAGGGCTACCAAATGTGGTATATAGTGACATCTAATAGTTCTCTACTTAGTTTGTTCAAATTATGCCCCTGGGGTCAAATTGGATTCTGCCCCGTGGGTCACAAAAATGAACATACGCTTAAATAAGGCCTATTTTGTGCTTAAAGTTCTCTACCAAGTTTTTTCAAATTATGCCCCTGGGGTCAAATTTAACCCTGCCCCGGGGGTCACAAAAATGAACATATGCTTAAATAAGGCCAATTTTGTGCAAACTTTAAAAATCTTGTTCATAATTATAGAGCCTTGGGCTACTAAATTTTGTTTGTAGTGACATCTAATAGTCCTCTAACAAATTTGTTCAAATTATTCCCCTTGGCTAAAATTTGACCCTGCCGCGGGGGTCACAAAACTGAACATATGCTTATATAATCTTCCTGTCCATAACCATTGGGCCTAGGGCTACCAAATTTGGTATGTAGTGACATCTTATAGTTCTCTACCAAGTTTGTTCAAATTATGCCCCTGGGCCAAATTTATATATAAAAATGCTCACCCTTCCAACTTTAAGCGCCCAGTGGGACGAGGGATAGAAAGAGAAAGTCACATGCTTGAGTACATTTCAACCCATGTGCATTGCACGCTTTTTTCGCATAAAAAACAGTGGAGCGATACAGGGCCATCATGGCCCTCTTGTATAAGTTTGTCAGTGGTCACCTATAAATTTGTGCCAAATTTACCATAATAAACTTTGGCATGCTTAAAAATGGCAAGTCAACTTCTTTTGTAAAAAATCGTTGATATTAACTTTGCACTTCGTAACTTAGTTCTGATGTGGAATACATTAATCATTACATTACATTAATTCAGTCATCCATTCGGCATATATTTCAAAAGTTATGTTGTCTAATATGAAAAGGTTAATCTTTTTATCAAGAAACACTGTATATTACTCTACAAATTCATCAGAAGCAACAAAGAAAACATATTGTGTCTGTATGTTCTTGAAGATTGACCATTAAAAAATGTATCCAATTTATTGGACATACTATAACAGGAGGTTAGGGAGGAGAAATGGAAGATTAGCCTTTGCTGCCATTTCAAATTATGTACATGCATACCCTAATTGTAGCTTATTTTGTTGCCACATTTTGCTTAACAATGTAAATCGGATATTGGTATTGCTTGCTCATGTTGGTAACTGTCTTGTCCCAATTGCAAGTATTCAAAAAGGATATGAGGTACCCTCTGGGAAAAGTTTAAACAGGGCTTAATGTTTTTATGTCAAGTGGTGTCCCTTATATACCCGTGCAGTCTGCACATGTTAATCAGCTACGACACTGCCTTGACTGGATTTCCGAGAGACTTCCTTTAAATGAAAAATTCCATATAGGGGAAAGTATCATCCTGGTTAGACTGTGGAGACTGCACGTGCTAGTCTGTGGCGAAACTTTAAGCACATGCATTAAGCCCAGAGCTATAATCTTTAACCCATTATCATTATTCCAGGTAAGGTCCACGGATCCCTGGCTCGTGCTGGTAAAGTGAAAGGACAGACTCCTAAGGTAATTTTTTTTCAAAATGGACAAGGGATTAACATGTTTGAAAGAACCATGATAATAATAATTATACCCCCATTACCAATGGTAATTGGGGCTATATAGGAGTCACTTTGTCGGTCTGTCCCGAAAGCTTGTCCGGGCCATAACTATGTTGTTCATTGTGATATTTTAAAATCATTTAGTACATTTGTTCACCATCATTGGATGGTGTGCCGCGCGAAAGAATTACGTCGATATCTCAAAGGTCAAGGTCACACTTTGAGTTCAAAGGTCAAAAATGGCCATAAATTAGCTTGTCCGGGCCATAACTTTGTCATTTATTGTGAGATTTTAAAATTATTTTGGCACATTTGTTCACCATAATTGGGTGTTGTGTCGCGCGAAAGAATTGCGTCGATATCTCCAAGGTCAAGGTCACACTTTGAGTTCAAAGGTAAAAAATGGCCATACATGAGCTTGTCCGGGCAATAACTATGTCGTTCATTGTGAGATTTTTATGCCCCCTTTCGAAGAAAAGGGGGCATATAGTGATCGGACTGTCCGTCTTTCTGCATACCTTGCGTTAAGGTTTCGAAAAATGCTCATAACTTCTATTTCCCTTGAGATATAACCTTCATATTTGGTATGCATGTGTATATGGATAAGGTCTTTCCATACACACACAAATTTTCACCCCTGTGACCTTGACCTTGAAGTTAGGGTCCGCGTTTAGGTTTCGAAATTTGCATTTAGGTTTTGAAAAATGCTCAAAACTTCTATGTCCCTTAAGATATAACCTTCATATTTGGTATGCATGTGTATATGGTCAACGCCTTTCCTTACTCACACAAATTTTGACCCCTGTGACCTTGAACTTGAAATCTGCGTTTAGGTTTTGAAAAATGCTCATAACTTCTATGTCCCTTTAGATATAACCTTCATATTTGGTATGCATGTGTATATGGACAAGGCCTTTCTATACGCACAAACATTTTTACCCCTGTGACCTTGACCTTGAACTTAGGGTCCGCGTTTAGGTTTCGAAATTTGCGTTTAGGTTTCGAAAAATGCTCGTAACTTCTATGTCCCTTGAGATTTAACCTTCATATTTGGTATGCATGTGTATATAGACAAGGCCTTTCCATACGCACACATTTTTTTACCCCCGTGACCTTGAAGTTAGGGTCCGGGTTTAGGTTTCGAAATCTGCGTTTAGGTTTTGAAAAATGCTCATAACTTCTATGTCCCTTCAGATTTAACCTTCATATTTGGTATGCACGTGTATATGGACAAGACCTTTCCATACGCACACAAAATTGACCCCTTTGACCTTGACCTTGAACTAAGGGTCCGCGTTCAGGTTTTGAAATCTGCATTTAGGTTTGAAAAAAGCTCATAACTTCTATCAAGCGTTTATAGGGGGCATAAGTCATCCTATGGTGAAAGCTCTTGTTAAATTATTTGTTTACCATCATTGGATGGCGTGGCGCGTGAAAGAATAACGGTCATATCTCCAAGGTCAAGGTCACACTTTGAGTACAAAGGTCAAAAAAGGCCAAAAATGAGCTTTTCTGGGCCATAACTATGTCGTTCATTGTGAGATTAAAAATCATTTAATCACCATTATTGGACGGTGTGTCGCACGAAAGAATTTTGTCGATATCTCCAAGGTATAGGTCACACTTTGAGTTCAAAGGTCAAAAATAGCCATAAATGATAATGGCATAATAATTCTTAAAAATCGCCATAACTTAGCTTCTCTTGTTTTGTGAAAACAGCATGCAAAATAGTCCGTGTCAATGCGGCACGTGGGGGTATACGTCAAGTATGTGACAAAGCTCTAGTTTATAGCCTCAATCAACTTATCAGTGATTTTATCACCAGCAAATTATGAAATTTTAAGCATGATGTTATGCAATTTAAGTGTGTTCTTGTTTTCTGTAATAAGAGCAAAGGTTAGCACCATAATATTTTGGTTCTGTATATTAAGCTCCAGGGTTTTTTTCCCACTTTTTGGGAAGATAGCCCATGGCTTTGGAATTTGTAATTTTATCGACATTTTCATGAAATTTGGAAAATTAATTAATTAGCCTTTTTTTTCCACACGAAAAGTCCACTAATTAGGGAAATACTAAATTTGATATAACACTTTATAATCATTAAAATTAAAAGAACAAAATCATAAAATACTTTGTGAGATGTAATTGAATTAAAATTGAGATAAAATACGCATAAGACACTTCTTTCAAAAAAAAAAAACATTTGGGAAATTGGGAATTTTTTGCCACATTTTGGGGAAAAAGTATACTTTTTGGGATTGGGAACATAGCCGAATTTCGGCTATAAAATCGGGCCAAAAAAAAAACCTGAGCTCAATCCTGTCATCTTATGAAACTGTTGATGTTATATACAAAATTATTACATAAAAGTGTTATTTTAACCCCGCAGTGAGTGGTAAATAAGCCTTAGGGACGGAGCCTCTTTGTTGCTAAGCAAGTTGTTCAGTTTCTGTTTATTGGTTTGTTTGACAAGCTACTTTCACGTTTCACATTTAAAATTGAAATTAAAAGAAACAAGTGTAGATGTGCAAGACACTTCATCCTCAGTTATTCACACATTCCTCCGAGTTACTTGCCCTTGTATAATGAGACAAAGTGGTGCAAGGATTATTCATGTTTATTACAAGGTCCTTGTTGTAGCGATTGAACCCCATATAATTTATTTTCTAAAATTTATTGAAAGGATATAGAATTCCGATGAGGCTTACATGTTAATTGAAGTATTAGTTAGACCTTTCTCAACACACCTTAACTAAGTAGCAGGGTGAGATTAAAAAACTAACATAATACAGTCAAACTGGCTAAAAGTGTTTAAAGCGGGTATATACGATTTTGTCAAATATTTATGAATTTATATAAAATGTGTAAAAAACTTATTATATATATATTACAATATAATTTAAAATAAAAGTTAAGAAGAACATGTGTCGAAAAATGCGAAATAAGCCAGATATTTAATTATGAAATTGAAAACGGCTGTACAGCCGAATTCGCCAGCATGTATACCATACATGTACGATGTGAATCTAAACTTAGTGTAACGGTTTATTTGAATTCCTGCAACGATATCTATTCATACGACACCCGAACACTAACTCCGATCCTAATACAAAGACGAATGCTTCGGTTATTGTAGGAAAATATTTACGTCACAATCGGCTCGGGGCGCTAATTTGTCTTTGCTGCATTTTATGAAATTCGGCTTTAATGTATAATTTTTCTTGCCCATTTTATGTTATTGTAACATATTTTATCAATATATTACAATTAAAAACATATAAAAAATCGTATATACCCGCTTTAATACAATATTATCCCATCTCATTTTTAGCTTGGCTGTTTTTGGAGAAAACCCGTGGTATTGTCATAGCCAGCTCGTCTTGTCCGTGTCGTGTCTTCCGCCGTGCTTAAACCTTAACATTGCCTCTGAAATCAAAGTGCTTCCACCTACAACTTTGAAACTTCATATCTAGATGCACCTTGATAAGTTCTACACGCCACACCAATTTCGGGGTCACTAGGTCAAAGGTCAAGTTCACTGTGACCTCTAAAAAAATTAATTCTGACAAGCTTTCATTTATTCAAAACTGCACCCGCAGCCGAGCGTTGGCACCCGTTATGCGGTGCTCTTGTTCTACATTGCTGTCTTAATAAACAGGTCCTAGAAGTATGAGTAGGTATCTCATTCTCATACTGTATGACTTGCTACAGCATGTGCATTAAAAAAAGTACCAACTTAAAGAATTTGATTGAAGAAAACATTCAAGCATTCATTTAAGTATCTTTCAGTTTCAGTAAAGAATTGTTGGCATACCCTGTATAGTTTCTATGTGGAAATGTTTTTACTGTTGAATTTCACCTAGTACGTTAGATAATTTTATTAGCTCGGCGTTTTCAGAGAAAACCCGAGGTATTGTCAGCCAGCTTGTCGTCTGCGTCGTGCTAAAACCTTAACATTTTTTTTAAGGTTTTGAACATTGGCTCTACAATCAAATTGCTTCCACCTACAACTTTGAAACTTCATATGTAGATGCACCTTGACGAGTTCTACACGCCACACCCATTTTTTGGGTCACTAGGTCAAAGTTCAAGGTCACTGTGACCTTTAAAAAAAATAATCTGACAAGCTTTCATTTATTCAAAACTGCACCCGTAGCAGAGCGTGGCACCCCTTATGCGGTGCTCTTGTCCAGTTTCCAATGACATTTTACCCGGAGTCAAAAGATATTTAATCCTGTTTTAAATGGTATTTTTATGAAGTTTCCAATTATATATCATAAAGATTCCGTTGCCATTTTATCATGTTTCCAATTATATCCAGTTTCCAATGACATTTTAGCAGGTTTCCAATTTCACTTGATCTAGTTTCCAATGAAATTTTATTAAGTTTCCAATGGCATTTCATCCAGTTTCCAATGACATTTCATCCAGTTTCCAATGACATTTTAGCAGGTTTCCAATGACATTTTATCCAGTTTCCAATGACACTTCATCCAGTTGCCAATGACATTTCATCCAGTTTCCAATGGCATTTCATCCAGTTTCCAATGACATTTTCCAGGTTGAGAAGCAGGAAAAGAAGAAAAAGAAGACGGGCCGTGCCAAGAGACGCATGCAGTACAACAGGCGCTATGTGAATGTTGTACAAGGCTTTGGTCGCAGGAAGGGACCCAACTCCAACACCTAAATGAACTGTACAGAACTTGTTTAAAATAAATCCAAGCCTTTGGAAAGAAAAATGAGCTTATTTTATTTCATGTGTTTTTTGTTAAAAGATTAATTAAACTTAGAATACAGCTTGAATAAGTTCTGTAAGTGATTAATGTCATATGTATATAATACAGCTTTTCCAGATTGAGGGTATATTACAGATTCTCTTTTGCCTCCCATTGACTCATTTTTAGTTGGTCGCGTTAGCGGCCAGCTAAATTTACAGAGCATATTTTTCAAATCAGTATATGCTTAGAAGCCTTAAGTACGGTAAGAACCACAACTCACTCTGCAAGAGACGATTACCGCTGCCTGTCTGCAGCAGACGACAAATGAGTCTGCTCTAGCAGTGAGTGTATATACCCTCTAGCAGTGAGTTTATATACAAGCTTGTAAGTCGACATTGGCCAGTCTAGTGTTTATCATTGAAATCTGTACATATTGGCTGCTTTCAGGGAAAACGGGGCTTAATGCACGTCAAATAAGATAAGCCTGTGCACACTGATTAGCCTGTGCAATCTACACAAGCTAATCAAGGATGACAATGGCGAACAACTGCAATGCCTTCAGCGCTTTGATTAATTTTTGTCGCCACTTATATAAATCAACAGCCATTTTTTAACAATTCTTTCATCATTGTCTGCAATGCAGATACAACCTTACTAAGTTAGCAGTTGCTTACATGAAAGCATCTAGTTGCCATGGTGTTGTGGATTTGGTTTTCACATAGCTACCGGGTTTTGATGCCACTGTGGGAGTGTTCTTAGATCTCCAGAAAAAGGGTATTTAAATAACAAGCGTTTCGGTGCAATGGAGCTAGATATGTTGTTTAAAATTAAGCATCAAGTTTGTCTGGGCTTAGCGGCCAGCATACATACATGTATGTCGTTAACGAAATGCCAACAGAATAAAAACTCCACTAATAGTGTAATCTGTGAAACAGTCAGAAAAATGTATGCATCAAGAGGCTATTTCTTCTGTCAAGGCTTATCTGTTAGCATAAAAACAGCATGTAAATGATAATAAGTCTATTCAGAACCTACATGGTTCATGGAAATGTGTAGCGTCATTATAAAAACATGCTTTATTTGCAAGCAGACTTTAGGACGAAAAGGAACGCTGTAAGAAGTTAAAAAACAAATGGTAATTGCTTATGGAAACCTAAAAGGAAAATATTTAGTATCAACCTTTTTAACAGGTGCACGTTTATTAAAATTGACCCTATTTTAATGCCCCCGGTAGGGTGGCATATAGCAGTTGAACTGTCTGTCTGCCGTCCGGGAACTTTAACATTGGCCATAACTTTTGTAATATTGAAGATAGCAACTTGATATTTAACATGCATGTGCATCTCTTGACGCTGCACATTCTTAGTGGTGAAAGGTCAAAAATAAAAAAAATACAATCTAAGGGAAGTAATAAGCTTTAAAAGGGAGATAATTTCTAAACCTGCCAAATGATACATTTAAATTTTATTTCAAAGCAGCGCTATAGGGGGCATTGTGTTTCCGACAAACACATCTCTTGTTGCATAATAACATACATATTTTGTTTATAATATCAATCTTAAAGCTTGCCAGTAGTAAGTAAATTTAATGCTTTGATATTTATTCGAACAGGGACCTATTTATGGTTGATCATATAATACTGGAGTTTTACTCTATTCACGATGGCGCGGTTTATAAAAACAATGGTTTAACAATAATAACTAATCACGGACACATATAATAGTGTTAAAATTTATAAAATCGACAAATCATTTGTTTATGTAAATATAATACATAACAATATAATATGCAAATCAAACATAAATGGCAATTAGTCATAACATAAATCTTAATACCTCTGTAGTAGTACACAATATCCATCATTTGAACCATAGATGAAACTTCTGTTAAAAATGAATTTAAATTACAGTAAAAATTCACGTCACTGCTATTTTTATGCCCCCAACGGGAGGCATATAGTTTTCGCACTGTCCATCGGTCGTTTGGTCTGTCTGTCTGGCAGTCACACTTTTCGTGTCAGCTCTCTAATTCAAGTAGTTTTCATCCGATCTTCACCAAACTTGGTCAGAAGTTGTATCTAGATGATGTCTAGGCCAAGTTCAAAGATGGGTCATGCCGGGTCAAAAACTGGTTCACCGGGTCACGTAGTGCGTTTTTAGCTCACCTGTCACGAAGTGACATGGAGAGCTTATGTGACCGTGTGATGTCCGACGTCCGTTGTGTGTGTGTGCGCGTGTCCGTCATCAACTTGTTTGTGTAGACAGTAGAGGTCACAGTTTTTTATCCGTTTATGAAATTTGGTCAGAATGTTTATCTTGATGAAATCTGGGTTGGGATTGTATTTGGATCATCTGGGGTCAAAAACTAGGTCACATAATAGGTCAAATAATAGAAAAACCTTGTGTAGACAATAGAGGTCGCAGTTTTCATCCAATGTTTATCTTGATGAAATCTGGGTTTGGATTGTATTTGGGTCATCTGGAGTCAAAAACTAGGTCAGTAGGTCAAATAATTGAAAAATCATCAACAAATTTGTGTAGACAGTAGAGGTCATATTTTTCATCCAATGTTTATGAAATTTGGTTGGAATGTTTATCTTGATGAAATCTGGGTAGGGATTGTATTTGGGTCATCTGGGGTCAAAAACTAGGTCAAATAATAGAAAAACCTTGTGTAGACAATAGAGGTCGCAGTTTTCATCCAATCTTTATGAAATTTGGTCAGAATGTTTATCTTGATGAAATCTGGCTTGGGAATGTATTTCTGTCATCTGGGGTCAAAAACTAGGTCAAATAATAGAAAAAACCTTGTGTAGACAATGGAGGTCGCAGTTTTCATCCAATCTTAATGAAATTTGGTCAGAATGTTTATATTGATGAAATCTGGGTTGGGAATGTATTTGGGTCATCTGGGGCCAAAAACTTGGTCACTAAGTCAAAAACTAGGTCACTAGGTGAAATAATAGAAAAACATTGTATAGACAATAGAGGTCGCAGTTTTCATCCAATCTTTATGAAATTTGATCAGAATGTTTATCTTGATGAAATCTTGGTTGGGATTGTATTTGGATCATCTGGAGTCAAAAACTAGGTCACTAGGTCAAATAATAGAAAAACCTTGTGTAGGCAATAGAGGTCACAGTTTTCATCCAATCTTTATGAAATTTGGTCAGAATGTTTGTCTTTATGAAATCTGGGTTGGGATTGTATTTCGGTCTCCTGGGGTTAAAAACTAGGTCAATAGGTCAAATATTAGAAAAACCTTGTATAGACAATAGAGGTGACAGTTTTCATCCAATCTTGATAAAATTTGGTCAGAATGTTTATCTTGATCAAAACTGGGTTGGGATTGTATTTGGTTAGTCAGGTGAGCGATTCAGGGCCATCATGGCCCTCTTGTTAACATTCAGCATGGTGTCCGCTCTCTAATTCAAGTAGTTTTCATCCGATCTTCACCAAACTTGACCATAAGTTGTATGTACATGTAGATGATGTCTAGGCAAAGTTTGAACATGGGTCATGCCGGGTCAAAAACTAGGTCTCGGGGTCAATTAGTGCCTTTTAAACATTCAGCATGGTGTCCGCTCTCTAATTCAAGTAGTTTTCATCCGATCTTCACCAAACTTGGTCAGAAGTTTAATGTAGCTGATATCTCGGCAAAGTTCGAACATGGGCCATGCCAGGCCAAAATCTAGGTCACGAGGTCAATTAGTGCGTTTTACACATTCAACATGGTGCCGCTCTCTTATTCAAGTATTTTTATGCGATCTTCACCAAACTTGGTCAGAAGTTGTATCTAGATGATGTCTATGCCAAGTTCGGTCAAAAACTAGATAACGGGGTCACTTAGTGCGTTTTAAACATTCAGCATGGTGTCCGCTTTCTAATTCAAGTAGTTTTCATCCGATCTTCACCAAAGTATTCCAACCCTCAAACGGACTTATTTTGTGACAGTTTAGCACTGTCCACTGTATAAATCGAAGTTTTCATTTGACTTTCATCAAACTGTATGAAAATGTCTTAGGAATACATTCCTTTACTACTTAAGCTGTGTAAAGTCGGGCATTAATCCTGGGTTTCATCCAATTGTATGGAACATTTATATGGTAATGCTTTTATGTAGTGACAAAGTTGGAGTTGGGGGCATCCGTGTCGGGTGGACACATTTCTTCTTGTCTTGATGCTGATTGCGCTGCGAATTTATGGACTTGATTTGTATTTGTAACAAAAACAACAACACATAAACACACACAATCGTGAGCGTTTTTTTTACTCAAATCGATTTTCCTGCAGTTCCTCGTATAATAATTTCTGCGAATTCTTCTTTAACGCAAATGTTGGCCCACATACGTTATGCATTCTAGTTGATTTTCCGGTCGCATTTGCATTCTTCTGACTGAATTGTTTTTTTTTTTGGAAGGCGAGGACTGCGATTGGGAAAAAAGCAACCATCCACATGACATCTATAACAAGTGTTTCGAGTCCTTTATATTTTCGTGTCTTCATATAATAAGACTCATTATTATTAATATTGTATTATTAATTAATTTTAAGCATATATATTACTATGCAAATCAAATTCGAAGTTCACGTAATTATGTCAATGTTTTCGTCATGTACTTCACGGTGCAGATAAGCAATCACTCAAACAAATTCTGACAACATAATATTTAGAAATGTATATGATGCTGTGATGATGTCAACATTCTATGACGGCATGATATGAAAAAGGTGTCATGGCGTAAAAAATAACTCCTCGTGTCGACTAAAACAATGATGGCAAGTCATTTTCACAAGAGCATGACGCCAAAAAGTATGTTGATTTGTTATGGAAGCGTATAATTTATGGTACACTCCAATAAAATGGTCATGCCGGATTAGTTTATATCGACTTACTGTGAAATAACATGGTTTGTGGTCATAGTTTTGTAGAGGTTTCCCACTTAAATTTACTCTCCATGATGACATAAAGTTGAAATCTCGACGTAAATGTTTCCGGCATTTAACAGCCATTTACTTAATTGTATGCATGTTATCAGTCACACGGAAATCAACGTTCTATCAACAATTAACATATCAAAGTTTTGACAAAAGTTGTGATTGTTTGCATCATCAGATGGTAATGTGCAAGTATAGTACCTAATAGGAACACAATTAATATACCGATAGAAAGCGGAAATGTCGGTGCTTTTCCTGTGCACCAGTCCTTATATTTTTTAATTGTCCTCTACCGGTTTCACCGGAGGAGACTTACGGTTTGCGCTCTGTGTGTCCGCCTGTCTGTCTGTCTGTCTGTGAGTCTGTCTGTCACACTTTTCTGGATCCTGCGATAATTTTAAAAGTTCTTAATATTTTTTCATGAAACTTAAAACATGGATAGATGGCAATATGGACATTATGCTCGTCAAAAATTCTGGTTGCTATGGCAACAAATAGACTAGAAATACTGCTGAAAATGGTGGTTTTCTGGATCTTGCGATAACTTAAAAAGTTCTTAATATTTTTTCATGAAACTTGTAACATAAATAGATGGCAATTTGGACATTATACACGTCATTTCATATTGTTCTTACGTCAAAAATTGTGGTTGCTATGGCAACCCCCAAAAATTATTCTGAAAATGGTGGAATTTCTGACAAATTTTTGAGCCGGTAGGGGACCATATTGCTTGACAGTAGCCTTGTTTAAAAATAGTTCAAGGTGGAAAACATAAATAAATAATTGAATACCTCTTGACTCAACTTTTATCTGTCAAAAATTTTCAGGTCGTTCGCCTGTGTGTGTAGATGAGATATTACGCCCCCCCCCCCCCCCCCCCCCCCTCAAGGTATTGAAATGTGTATGGTACGTTAGGGTACACCATAAAGTAATGTAGACTTGCTTTCCTTCTTTCTTCAGCATTCAGTAGCTGCGCTTCTTCGATTCTTAATACAAAAGAATTCTCTTCATCAACTAAATTGTAGCTATGAGCTATTTTAAGGGAAGAAACTGTTACTCAGAATTTTGAAATTTTCTTCAGCAGTTTTGTCTCTTTGTCATACCCTTTTGTATAGGCATATCGTAGGAGTAAACACTTAACTTGAACTGTATCGAGGATTAAGGCAGGTATGTGTAAATATAACGTGCGAGAGAGTACACACTCGATCGATTGTGCATAGCTTCAACTTGTATCGAGTGGGTATTTGTAATGTTTCTTTAGAATATAAATCGTGCTTATTACACTAGAGTTGATGGCATTGGTAGAAAACACACGTGCTCTGTGTATACGGTGTTCGCTGTTGAAAATGGATATAGAATTGCGAAGTGAACTACGGGCATTCAAGTAAGATACTTCGTCTCTTTAAAAGTGTAAGGCTAAGATGTACACATGTTTGATTGTTTTGTTAAGCTACATCACTCAACATTAGTTTTTTATGTAGTGTGTCACAAAGATGACAGATTTTTGTTAACAATTATAAAACGAGCGCTTAAGTGAGGTAGTCTGTCTCAATTGTATAAATGTATATTTTGTTCAATGACGCATTAATAAATTTACGGTAATTTAATGGTTTATTTCTGTCCCGAAGAGCTTAGGCACGGACGTTAATCATGGGCGCCATCTCTTTTTAGCGATACAAATGTACATAAATAAAGGAGCCAATGCTACTTACGATGCGGCGCTTTGTACCGGATGTTTTTAAATTTCAAGTATAATTCTTCAGGGTGAGTAGACTGTATATGTGTTTTCAACATATTTTGTTGTTTTTTTTAAATCGGGCAATGTAGTGCGAGTCAACGAAGATTAATTCATCCATAAATGTACAGAAAAATACAAACACCAACCTTTGGAAACGTGGGGACCTTTTTAGCCTGTGAAATGTTGGAGTTTTTGAAAGCATATCGTTGTTTTTTGCCTGTGCGACGAGAAAATGCCCACCCGATTGAAACGCTAGTAACATCAAACGATTGCATGCAGCATTTACTAGTTGCTGTTTGCATAAACACATTGGCTTCTTGTGGATCTGATACATTATGTTGTATTTTTCCAAAAGAGATGGGACCCATGCCAATATGGTGAAGCTTATGGCAGGAGGTGGCGCCAATGCAGCATATACTGTATGGACCATCACTTGACACATACTTGAAAGATAATGTTCCTTTTCATTCTGATTTTTTTTTAAATACGCCAATGTTTTTGTGCATTCAACAACTTGTACATGTTGAAAGCAACGGTTTGCTGTTGTTGTCGATTTCATTGGTTGGAAATGTGCTCGTCACACAGGCAAAATACATCGATTTGCTTTCAAAATCTCACCCATGACACAACTTATAAAGGTCCCCACGTTTCCACATGGGCTATGATTATTATGTTTTTCTACATGTACATAAATTAATATTCGTTGAATCGTACGACATTGTCCGAGTAATGCGAAATACGTTGAAACAAACATATAAAACTTACTCACCCTGTAGAATTATCCTTGAATTTCAAAAACATGCGGTCCATATCGCCACCTCGGAAGAAGCATTGGCTCATTTATTATTGCATCGCAAAAAGAGATGGCGCCCGTGATTCACGGTCGTGTTATTAGACAAAATTCATAATATGATTTATGAAACAGCAGTATTTTCTTCCTTTAATATTCTAAAAGTTGAATGGTTTTTAATAGTTTTCCGAAGAGTGAACTTTAATTGGCTATTTTTGACAAAAAAAAACTGCATATGCCGTCTGACCTAACCAGTTATCATACAAAATAAATTTAACCCTCTATTTTTACAACTTCTCACATTGACACTAAATCCCGAAAGAAACTATTGTTGTCAAATAAATAACGCTTTTTGTCGGGTTATTCTAAAAGGTTGACTGACTGTATATCCGATCCTGAAGTACATATATATTGCAAGCAAACTCCATGCTTTCGGATAGGTGCCTATGCTATACTTAACAAGTGCACACTTGGACTTAAATTGCAATCCGTAGGTCTTTAAGCAACGCAATAATTTAGTAAACAGAAATAAGATTTTGTAAACGTATGCATGTTATCTTAATTTCGAATAAATGAACTCAAATACTGGTATTGCCTTAACTTATATTGGTAGCACACAAATATTTATTTAAAATTGTAATTGACATTAGCGATTCATAATTGATCATACAGGACAATAACTGCACAGATCTAGCAGTTTATACATATTCGCCGCAAGAATGCGTATAACGTGGCTTCGATTCCACCGGAAGTGGCGACGTCTGGCCGTGCTAGTGGTGGCTGTCTACCTTGTCGTCAATGGACTCCTATTTTCCAAACTGATAGGCTGGGTTGATGACCTCTCTTCACTTATGGAGGTTTGTTTAACTGGCGTGAACATTTATACTAACATCAGTACAGAGCATTTGAATTTTAATTAATATGAACACACAGTTTGGAGGGTCTTTACCTTTTTTTAGTGTTTGCCAAATGCTCATGTGTGCTGATTGCCCCTATAGTATTTTAAGGCACTGTGATCAGAACCACACTTATTTAGTACTGTAAACTAATTTGTACACTTTCAAAATATATTCCATTCTTTGAAATCAAATTTTTAACTTTTGAAATTATTTTTGGCAGAAAAGGTATGATCCGTTTGGCAGCATACATCGAAATCCTTGTCCGATGCAACGAAATTTGTACGCATCGGAACGCATTTTAACCGGAAGTGACGCTGTATGCCAGACCGCGTGGAGCGACAATGATGCTGATATACAGGTAACGTTTCTGTGATGTGCGATACGTCATACATTTAGAAGACGAAAACATGTTTGTTATCCGCGATAAACCATACTTCAAGTTGATGACATGGAAGACTACAACACAACATTTTTGCTGTATTTCGGTATATTATTAATACAATGTACTGCTCTCTTTGGAAATAAATTGTTACGGATATTTTTACCACGTGCCTATAATGTTTGAGAAGGGGGTATACTGGAGTCACTTGTTCACATAAACAGCAGAAAAATTAAAGAAACTGCTGTATAACATTGCTGATGTGGATAATTATTTGATAATTCTTTCAACTTACATCTTTTAAAAACCAATTGATGAATACAAGTCGAATGTTCCGACGAACTGCTGCATCGTATTCCTTCAAAAAAAAATAACAAATTATGATAAGAATTAACAAAGCTTTGCTCATCAGAAGTTTTATTACATAACCGACATATGAGAAAGGCAGTCGGAGATAGTATTGAATGTGTGCGATAAGAAGGCAAAATAACCGGCGACGGTAAATTTCTACGAGCCTCGTGCTGTGAAAAGTGGGCTTACTGCATTTGCGTAGTGTCGTTCCAGATTAGCCTGTGCATTATGTACATGCTAATCAGGGACTAATCTTTCCGGATATACTGGATTTGTATTAAGAAGATAACCCGACAGCGAACTGCACAGGCTAATCTGGGACGCCATTTTCCGCACTGTACTTAAGCCAGTTTTCCCACACCGAGGCTCATATTCTCTTTGTTAACTATAGATGGAATCGGTTCTCGATGAACTCAGCGTGGGCTACCCGAACCTCGTGCTTACAGTGTACGGGTGGGCGGACACGATACGGGTGGAGGCATGGAGCCCCGCCCCCCTCACTGTGATAGTCATGCCCCACTCGCATCAGGACCCAGGTTAGTTGGAGTAGATACGAGGCAATGGCCAAATATTTTTGTATGTTTATTTCATTTAAATATATGCCAGTATTTTCCGTAGAAACAAAGAGTCCAGTATTTTACAATTTTGTAATGAATTAATACAAACAAGGCTCTATTAAAAAACGAGGTATATTGCTTTTCTTAGGTCAGAAAAATGTTTTATCAACATTTATTCACATATGTGTACCTAAATAATGTAACGCTAAAATGCATTTTAAATGCACTGAATGCGCCTGATAAGAGTACGATGATAATACAGTCACATTCGTGCAACTCAAATAACTCTCTTCATTCAGTATATGAGGAAAAATTATCAAGATATATATCGTTACCAATCAATTTCTGATTCACCATGCCCATCATATTTACGAGCTTACATTATATTCTTTGATGTTAAAAGTAATTGTAAACATGAAAATAGGATGGCTGTCGACTATGGACGCCTATTACACCCAGTTCACCAAAGGTACTTTGGACAATATAGCTGAGCAACTGTCTGCGAATCCCAGCTGGACGTTTATCTGGAATGAAATCGTCTTCCTACAACGGTGGTGGACGGATGCTTCAAATGAACAAAGGATCAAGTTTAAAAAGTACGTATTTTTCATTGCCATGTTTGAACATAACTGGTTTTCATACTTATTTATCAGTTCCTCTTACCATAATCGTCCCGTTATAAGCAGATATCCACCATCGGTTATTCTTTAATTTTTAAAATAAAAGTTTACTTTTGGCTTCGAAAACCGTTGGTGCCGAAGTACACATGTATACGAATATTTTATAAAAGCCGCGTTCTGAGAAAACTTGGCTTAATACATGTGCGTTAAGTATTATATCAGCTAAGCCTGTGCAAGCCACACAGGCTAATAAGGGATAACACAGTCCGCTGTTATGGAAGTTTTCGTATAAAAGAGGTGTCTTCTAAACGAAAAATAGTGTATGCGGAATGTGTTGTCACTGATTAGCCTGTGAGAACTGCATACGCTGATCTGGCATGAAACTTTACGCACATGAATCAAGCCCAGTTATCAAACAGCGAGGAAAAAATCATATATTTGTTAAATGATTAAGCCCTTGATATCGGAGTGTGGAGGAAACGCAATGCCGTTCATGTCTTCTTGTAATGGTAAAATACGCGGTAGGAGCTGAAATCAGCACAAAGCTTGCAATGTTGTAAAACATCTTTACTGTCTTACTAAGGTTACTGGTCAGTGGTCAGTTGGAGCTGGTGTCCGGTGGTCTGGTGATGCCGGACGAGTCGCTGACGCACTTTAACGCTATACTCGACCAACTCGTTGAGGGACACCAATGGGTTAAACAGACTTTCAGTGAGTTATATCGCTCCAGCGTGTGATTTGGTAGATACATGTCCTGTTTTACATTTATCAATTAACATAGATTGCACTTTATAACTGAAAAAATGCATGTAAACGTGCATTAGTTTGCATACGTGAAACTGCAAATAAATCCGATCTGGTTAAATAAATAATAAATTCTTCGTCGCCAGTAGAACGCCATACCCACAGTATTACAATCATTCAAGAAAACAACACCAGGTATGACTCAATAACCTTTTTTGTTTTAATGTATAATAACAGATATAACGATTGAGAACAATTGGGCCATTGATCCGTTTGGTCACTCTGCTACGGTTCCCTATCTCTTACGCGAAGCTGGGCTGAAGAACATGGTAATTCAGAGGACACATTTCGCGGTCAAAAGGGAATTCGCCAAGAGGAGGAGTTTCGAGTTTTATTGGCGCCAGAGTTGGGGTATGATTTTCCACCGTCTTGAAACATCTTCTGGCTGACGTAATTGAGTATTGGGAAAACTGGATTAAATGCATGTGCGTGTAGTGTCTTTCCAGATGAGCCCGTTCAGTCTATCAGGGACGACACTTTCCGCTCTTTTGGAATTTTTGGTTTAAAGAGTTTCATCAAAACAAAATCTAGTCGAGGCGGCAAGTTTCAACCCTGATAAGCCTGTATGGATTGCATAGGCTAATCTGGGATGAAACTACGCACATGCATTAAGCCCAATTTTCCAATAACGATGCTAAATTTTCGTTGTGATTGATATCTTGAATCCATGTTGCATACATATCTTAAATTAATAATTTCTCACTCTGTGAATAAGTCACAATACGGTTTAGGCACAATAAATGCTTAATTTGAAAGCGATACCATATTTTGTATTGCACTAGATATAGACGACACGTTGAGCATTTGTCTTCCATGTCTGTTATAGATTTTGAAGGCAAGCACGACATGTTTTGCCACATGCTGCCGTTCCTACTGTACAACATCCCACATTCCTGTGGTCCGGATAGACACGTGTGCTGCCAGTTCGATTTCCACCATCAGCACTGTTACCACGGCAAATCGCATATACCCGTCGTCAGTGTTACCGAAAATAATCTAGCGGAACTGTGCGTGGTGGTGATTTATTTCTATGATTTTATTCATAATTTGTTGTCTGCAGAAGCTGGTACTTTGTTATATTGAGACATTTGAATCAAAGACATGGGCCCGTATTCACCAACCGATTCTTAGACTTAAGAATAAAGAATAGACTTAGAACCAAAAAAATGTGTTCAGTGTTTAAATATATACAGGCCTCCACTGGTGATTATGTCATTAACAAAATGTTCTATACGAAGAATAATATAGATAGAGATGTTTACTGCAGAGTTTGAATCAAAATTAAAGAAATTCTTGAATATTCTAATTTAAAGAATTTTCTTTATTCTTAGACTTAAGTCTAAGAATTGTTTGGTGAATACGGGCCCAGTTCTAAAATAAATAAGATATAACACAATATTACCTAAAATTCATTAAATAACACATCATTCTGCAGTATTTATATACACGGTTACTGTGATAAAAAAGGCATATCTCATTCCGTATGAAGTCAGATTCGCACCCACGTATAGCGATCGGGAGGTCACTGGTTCGATCCCCGCTGTGGGAGCAATCTTCCGATCTTCCCCAAAGACACCAAGTACTGGTTCTTAGTCCCAGGAAACGCAATCGAGCTAAATTAAATAGGTTTAAACTAAATCTATAGTTTGAAGTTAAGCTATTAATTTATAATTATTATTTAAGTATCATTTTAAGTAAAATAAAAATATAAATAGCCAGAAATTGATTAATTGATTTAAACTGAAATAGTTCCGGAAATATAAAGAAATGTATTCTGACAGATTATTGCTTAAATCTAATAATTGCGTTCCAACGTCCTTGCATATTAGAATTATGCAGGAATGTGTTGATGGGAATTTAACACTGGAAATTCACGTAAAGTATTATAATTTGTAATATACAATAAATACCGATTTGTAAATAAGCTATTATCGTTTACAATTGAACACTATACAACGTGTTAAAATAAGTCAGTGGATAGCAAACTTAAAAGAAATATACACAGCTGCAAATATATGTTTTTACAATTAGAATAATTAAAACTCTTCAGAGCAGAATCACTGTGGGAGCAGCTACAGAAAAAGGCGTCTCTCTACCGACACGGCGTGGTCCTGCTCCCACACGGGGACGACTTCCGGTACGCCACCAAGCCCGAGTGGGAGGCACAGATGTTCAATTTACAGAAAATTATGGATTATATCAATAGAAATGATAGAATGCAAACAAAGGTAATCTATATTAAGTCATCTGTACTTTATTGTATGCATTGTTGACAAATCTGAATTCTTTGTAAGAACAACATATCTCTACCTTACATACCGTAAAGATGACATTTACAATTTATATGACATTGTCACCTGTGTATGGCCTTGACATATAGCTGTTGGCTGTTTAAATGTTTGCTCAGTTCTTGCAACAAAAACAAACTTGTCACACCTTGTTGTGAGAGATATATAGTCGACAACAGGTTACTACCCTATGGTTGTGTTATTTATCTGGCGAGGCTTGGAATAACAAACACGGCGAGCCTTTCATATGTAATCGCTTTTTTAGAATATATATATTCACACATATGTTCAGTTACGGAGTCTCTGATTTTGAAATAGGTCATGGGGTAAACACTTTAAACACATGACGATGTATCGCCATACCCTTTTTTATTCGATATTAACACAAAGTAATGTATATAATGGTACCTAATATATTATTATATATAAAAACGCCATTTATTTAACGTCTTATACAATGAAATATATAGCGAAAATAATTCGGGGTATATACAATTTTCAATTTAAGACCTGATTGTGATTTTCGATATAAGACCCTATTGTGCAATTTGATTGCATTACCTCCCATATCCCACTTACATAGTAATTAAAGGTGTCGAAAACGCGGGGTTGTATACAGACCCCGTTTTTTATATTGACCCCGTAAGTATAGTCTGAAAACTACCAAGACCGCGTACTCTACAGGTTTTCACAATCTACTTACTCTTCTCGTCTATTAAAATAATTGTGTTGATTTTCTCTTAATGATAGACGAAAAATGCAAGTGGTTTAAACATATAAGCACACAGGTACATATTTAAATTTCCTATGAAAATATTGTCTGCATTCGTCATTTATTTTTTTCAAACTTGTGACCCAAACCTGTTTGCTTTTATTAATGATTAATAAACAGCGTCTTAAACTGTGTATATACATGTATGTAACTGTAGTTTACGTGTTCAATTGTGTACATATATCTATGTACATGAACATCTTTACTTTAATATATATTTTTAAATAATGTAATTCACTGAAGAATAAATTTAAACAACACAATATTTAAATAATAAAATATAGACTCTTTAACGCAGGTGCAAATAAATGCTAACTCCTCCGATTTATAGATCACATTTGGAACGCTCAACGATTACTTCAAAGCGGTGAAATCTGAGAAAGCACCTGGTCCACCCTCATCAAAAGGCCCATTTGCGGTGTTGAGCGGGGATTTCCTGCCATACTCTGACCGCAGTGACCAATACTGGACAGGCTTCTACACCTCGCGGCCTTGGATCAAGGAAGCCGTTAGCCGTCTACAAGATTACTTACGGTAGGTACCGCTTCGTGTTTCTAAACACTGTACCCATTGGATAAACAATTTGACCCGTTTGAAGTCCATTGGAAAATCAATTACTTGAAGACATTTCTGAACAGATTCAAGCTTTAAAGGCATCATTTCCAACCGTTAGATACTGATGAGCAGCAAACAGCATAAAATATGAACAGCATGAGAGTTACTCACATGTGCAGATTTAGTAACATTGTTGCATCGAAAAATTATACTAAAAGTTCATTTTGTGGACGCATTGTGTAGATCGGATCACTAAATTGTGTAGCATTTTACATGGTGTAGGTCAGCCGAAATCCTATTCACGCTAAGCTTGAGTGTTACTAAAATCAACACCAGTATGGCGTCATTATACCGGAAGTTGGAGTCATCGAGACGCACTCTAGCTGTGTCCCTGCACTACGACGCAATAACGGGAACCAGCAAGGCAAACGTCATGCAGGACAATAAACTAAGGTGACTTTGCAGTAAAACTCTGGTTCCAACCATATGACTTCTCTCATTTAGCGCTTTTATATTTCACAATGAATTACGCAGCTCTATAAATGTTCATTTGTTTTACACGCGTCGCCTAAACAAAAAAGTTCATTAAATGATTCGGACATACATAGATCGCACCACTGTTGTTCAGCAGTACATTTGCAGGGGAGAAAACTGATGGAGTTTGTAAATTGTTAAACGGAAATTTGAAGACTCATAGCGGTTATCTCCCCTATTCTTACAGATACTGAAAACAATTTGTCAGGTTTATTATTTTACCTTTCTTTATCATGAACTTATAAGTCCCCTACCGATGAAACCGAAGGAGACTTATGGTTTGCACTCTGTGAGTCTGTGCGTCTGTCAGTCTGTCACACTTTTCTGGATCCTGCGATAACTTTAAAAGTTCTTCATATATTTTCATGAAACTTGAAACATGGACAGATGACAATATGTAGATTATGCACGTCATTTCATTTTGTTCCTATGTCAAGAATTCTGGTTGCTATGGCAACAAATAGACTAGAAATATCGTTGAAAATGGTGGAGTTTCATCGGTAGGGGACTTTTATTGCTTGGCAATAGTCTTGTTATTTTAATTTCGTGCAATTGTGATCTCTAGCGCCTATTTACGTTCTTAACAGTATTTAATGACCAAGGAATACCAAAATGTCTAAATCAGAAATCTTTATTCTCCCAATGTTTTTTTACATCCATTATCGCCTGTGGTGACCGCGGGAGCAGGCATTTGATTTAAATTATTGTTAAAAGCTGTTCTGTTTCTTCAAGAAAGTTAAGAATTAATAGTTCGTTCAAAATTGTCAGGCAGTTAAGAAACATACCATGGTGACGCCAGTTTATTGTCAATGCAAATACTCAGTACAACGATATAGCTGAATTTCTAAAACCGTCAGATACCTATCGATTCATACGCATTTTGATATATTCTATCAAGTGTCTTCGTCCACACCTATGTACATAGCAATAAAATAAGTGTGACTGTTAAAACATATTCACGCAAGTTGCATTTCGTAAAAATGCCTAATACGAGCTTGGTCTTTAAATGTCAATACTTGTGCTGTATTTCCAGTATTCAACAAGCATTTGGAGAACTTAACAACGTACATGAAACATGCATAAAAGGAATTTTGAAAAACTATGACCACAAATATCAAACGATCAACATAGTAAGTTTATACAGTTTTACTCTGTGTTAATTTATGAAGTCTTTTGAAACATAAATAATTTGTTGAAGATTTGAAATATGCGTTTCTTTTAAATTTACCAGCGTATGGATAAAAATATATTTGTAGTTAATGTTGTACACAAGATCTCAATATCAACCCTTTAATTTAAATGTTGCCCATATCTCTTTTTATGCATTACTTGTTCATTTAATGTACAAAATACATTTGTGTCAGACAGGGGACTCCGGACCACAGCTATTGATATTGAGACAAGACCTTCCCATGTAAGTGGAACACAGCTCTCTTGTTCTTCACACTGCTCACTTTGGGTATGTGACTTTGTGCGCCTAGTATGCTTTTTACCTTTCACGTTTTCCTTATATGATTTAATTTTTGTTTAAACTTAGCGAGGGAATTGCGATATACATTTATTCTGTAATATTGCAGTCGTATTGTTCACATGTTCTGTAAGGATTGCGATATCATTTAGTGTTTAATATTGAATCTTCTTTGAAACTCATTTGTATGCTTACTTACTTAACCATGTTACATACGTTTATTTGGCGAAAGAGTATAATCACATGACTACAGGTGGTCATGACGCAATGGTGACTTTTCGCCCACATACCGTATTATTATCGTTGATTATTTTAAACTAAGTGGATAGATGGTGAACATTTGTTAACATAAAGCGCAATGCTTTACACAATTTTTGAGACAATATTTCCTGCTTTTAAATTAATTTCATTTTCAAATAATAAATAATGTATGTTTTAGATAGAAACATAACATGAGGGGTAAATATTTCCCGATAAAAGAGCTAATCAAGTGTTATTTTAGGTGGAATATAAAACACACATTTTAAAATTTTACATGTCACAAATATGGGCCTGAAAACCACAATAAACTTAATTTACCATTACAGTCGGTTATTAATATGGAACAGCATTGGGACGAAACGAGATGTTGTAGCTCGTGTCCTGACAGACACACGTGATGTTCACGTGACAGATGTGTACGAGAGGCGCGTCACTCAGCAAGTAGACCCAGAATGGACTGAAGATGGCCACGTGACGGACGGGACTTTTTGGGTACTTTTATACAATATTTTATGCGACCAGTATCTGAGCGATGCAATGATGTCTGATGACATCAGGTCGCTGTAATTTACTTCAGTATATGGTGCGTTTTAATACACACTATTAACTCTAATGTCAACATTTTTATTACAACTGAAAAGTTTGTACAAAACAAATCATTTATAATAAGGACTTCAATTTGCTTTATTCAAGCTACAGTAAGAACACTACAAAAGCGCGTGTTTGCCTTTCCACTCATATAGATCTAACATACTGAACAATAAACAAACAACTTCTACACAATATGTTGCAGTTATCCTTTCAAGCGGAAGTGCCGGGTTTCTCTGTAGCCGGCTATTTAGTTGACATATCCACGGATGATGTCCATGCTAGCGTCGTTACCCTCTATAATGTGACTAGTTCAAAACAAGGCACTCATAAAACGTGAGTGTGCCAAATGACTTGTGTGTTTAATTAGGCAGGAAACGTCTTAATGTTGTACACAATGCTCTTAAAACACCGACATTGTTTTAGGAATCGGTGCTTTGATTTAGATATTTAAAGAAGAAGCTTAATACCACGAATAAGACATAATCACTAAACAGTATATATTTATTATTGTTATTTAGCAATTAAAACGAATGCTGTATTTGATTTAATATATATATATATGTACGAAGGCATGTAAGATTATATGCCAATCCACAACAAATAGAGTTGTATAATAAGAAATTTAATAATCATATTAAACTTTAAAATTACAGAGTTTTGTTTATTAGTTGGTTTAAAAAGACAATATAAAAATTATTATACTTGTTGATCCGTAAACTATTTTAAGAGACTGTCAACCACGAATGACAAAAATATAAAAGATTTTTTTTTCATAATTGTTTATATTGATTAAAATATAACGACTGGTATATTACATTACTTGAAAAAAGTTCATATTTTCAGGATATTCGGATAACTTAAGTAGATTGATAATTTTATATAAAAATATATACAATTCACTACGCATGCACAATTTGCATTTCTGGGTTTACCACGTGTCGATGATGATCAATCTACTGGCGTTATTTATAGTTAACTGGTAAGTTACCTGGTAGACCTACCCAGTAAAATGTATTACCAAATATACTGAAAATATGAAAACTTAACAACTTTTTTCAAGTAATGTAATATACCAGTCGTGATAATTTAGTCAATATAAAGTAATAATTGTAAAAAAAATATGGTATTTTACAACTTTTCTTTTCTTCGTCGTCGTGGTTGACAGTACGTCCCATTAAGCAATTTTAATTATAAAAACATGAGGATGTGTCAAACCAAGGGTCATGGTCAATTTAAGCTTTGTATATTGGTTGGTCAATTACGAAACGTGTTTCTTTACTTATAAACAAAACGGCGAGTACCATTTTTGTATCAATAATGTATAACGTGCGTCCAATCGATGATGTATTTTATTACAGAATCAACTCGTTTTACATCCAACCACGAGTTACCGACTATTTCAATATATCAAACGATATTCTTACGGCATCATTTTCTTCGTGTGATGGACTTCTCTCGGTGAGTGGTATTTAATTAGTATTCATTTTTATATCCAAAGTCTGTGTAGATAATGATTATAGATTTAATTTTAAAAAAGGTTCGACGTTATGTAATTCAGTCAATGTATGTAAGAAAAAACAACAACAACGCATTAATCAATTTAGACGCTGTAATAAAAGCACGTGTTCTAATCAACAAATCCGATATATTTTATAAATTCATAACGCATTGTGATTGTTTGTTGGCCAATAACAATATATATTAAATTCTTATGCATCCACAAATAATTTTTTTATTAACCAACCAACAACTGTAACGCGAACATAAATTCGAGTCTTAATAGGTGTGGACAAAATTGAACTGAAAATGAGAATTTAAATTAACTATGCTCCTGTTCGGACTGCACAGACTCCTATGGGATAAAAACTTGATTAGTTGCGTATGCAATGGTTTATATGATTTCAGTCCGTCTACTATCCGGCCATTGGAGCAACTTTTACTGCCGATCTCAGTTTCATCACGTACAGTACAGGTCACCACACGCATCCGTTTAGAGACAAAAGTGGGGCCTACATTTTTCTTCCTGATGGATCTGCGAGGGTTATATTATATTTCCTTTAAAACAACACAATCAGCAACCACATAATTCATGTATTTGTATGATGTAATCGAATTCAATTATAACATTCATTTATATAATCTATATAATAACTGTATATAATATAATCCCGTGTTAATGCTATAATTAGTTTATCATTCTACTGAATACTTTTTTGTATTTAAATTTAAAAAAAGAAAAAAAATTGAACATAATATAGGAAACAACTAGTAATGACATCTCGCTTTTTGTGTCCATACAACACCATAACATGCATCAACACAACAGTTAAATTGTTCGACATTCTTGAAGAACCAAAATTTACGTTCGACCTTGTTTATATGCAAATGCATGCGTATAATCATCGAATTTGTTAATAAAATCTGGGAAGAACAAATCCAACTGTGATGAATACAAATGACTGACCTTCTTAAGCTGGAAACTTCACGTCTATATAAAGCTCTAAAGATCTTTTCAGACGACTGACAAACACGTCGATTTTCAAAGATTAAAAAGGGGGGAATTATATCAATGCTCCCATGTATTTTCCGGATACATTAACAATATCTAAACTTGACTGAAATGGAATCCCCTTCCCACGCCTAACGCGAACCGTGGTTGACAAACATGTTTTTGTCTGAAGATCATATATAACCTGAAATGTTGTAGATTGCGCAAAACGTTGCAAACTGATAAGTTGCAGGGATACAAACATTTTTATAAAATACTCATTAACAATGCGTGGTTGTATAAAAAAAGAAAGAACTAAATTTTTTTCAAACAATTATTTTCACATATTAAGATTCTTTCAATAACTCAAACACATACAGGGAAATAATTATAATTCGAAACGTGCCCATATCCATTGTCATTGCAGTACATCAGTGAGCAGCCGACTGTGGTATTGACTGAAGGCAAATTGTTTTCCCAAGTGCGTTCTGTGTACAAGTCATTCACGCTTGTTGCCACCATCTACCACAAAACTAATGGTAAATAATTGACTAGTTAAATTTAGAACTAATGAAGATCCAGAAATATTTTCATTAGAGAAATTATTGTCACCTTCCAGTCTATGTCTTTACTTAAAAACACATAACTAATGACATAATTATGAGTCATTAGTCTGGGGAAAAGGGGTTTAATGCATGTGCGCCGACACTTTCCGCCTGTACTTTAAAATTTGTTTAAAAGATACTTGCTGAAGACGAACAATTCCATAACACGTAAAGTGTCGTCCCTGAATAGGCTGTGCACACTGCACAGGCTAATCTGTTATGACACGTTTTCTCAGAACGCCATTCATCAACATTACGGGGCAATACAAACAACACAGCACTTTTAGACCGAAGCTTAGTCTCTTGTTATTTATGCCGTAAGTCAAAGGAAGACCGAAGTATTTTTTATTCTTCCTGTATATTTTACTTGTCATGCTATGCCTGGGTGGAGAAACGGTAGCTGGCAGAGGTCATTTGTAGTTGTATGGCCTCAGTGAAGTGATGAATTCGAATGCATATCAAAGCTTGCACTGTTCTGTTGAAAGACAAATGTCAATCGAGGCCACATAACATTACGTTCGTGTTAACCCATGTCTTCACATATTGACATAGAAATATTTATACATTTTTTAACTCATAAAATCTCATCATTTTATTTGTTTTAGCATAGTTTTAATAAATATGATATAAGGGCTTGGTAGACAAAAGCAAATTACATTTATGTAATATGGTGTGGTAATTATACTTAATTCAACTGTTTTTTTTGTGTTTACAAGCTAAATTTCACGCATTTATAAAGCAATATGTTGTCCTTGCAAAAAATAAGGTGCAATATTGTATTGCATTTAAACAACGCTTATACAATTATCAAGTGTTTTCCTTCAAATTTACTTTTTTTGTATCATTAAGCTGATTTATCGAACGGTATTCATCTGGAAACTGAAGTCAACTTGAACAGCGACACATGGGACAACACGGAGTTGGGACTTCGACTGGAGACCAATGTATACGACTCCTCGCTTGGCTTCTGTACGGACGCCAACGGATTTCAGGCAAGAACGAGGTTACGCGACAACTTGTCATAATAATTTAGATGATATACTTAAAAAAACGTTTTTAATACACTTAAATAAAAAATCCGCGAACTGTTGTTTTCCTTTGTATATGTTTACATGGAGGTAATGCCGGTAATACCATATTGTTGACTTTGAGCAGGCCTTAAAGGTTATAAAGAATATTAATTAACGAAAGAAAGCTATATACATGGTGCAGAATGCACTTAATATGACCCGCGTCATGCGAACATTGGTCTTATGCCATATGCGGCCAGCGGAGCTTCAACCCAGCCTGCGCAATGGTCACAAGCTATCAGCTTTGAAGTCGAACCAGCTTTAATGGTCTCTTTAGCAGATATGGTAGCTCCCGACCAGACTACGCGTCTTTGCAGGCTGTTCTAGAGCTACCATGGTCGCATTACGCATAAGACCCGTTTTCGCAGGACGCGGGTCATTTAGTTAATTCTTCATGTTTTTGCTTTCCTGCGTAGATCTTCATATCGTTATGAGTCCGACATTGCTCATCACAATATGCAACGTTATCTGATTACTTTTTATGTAGATAGAATGCTTGTATTTCACGGTAGTATACATGGTACGGTCTTAATTTAAAACCAACCACTCGAAATTGCATATCTTAACACCCGATACGACTCGAGTTAGTCTGTTCAACAGGCCTTAGGTTAACGGAGTTAGCCTGTACGGACAGGCAATGGTATTTCCATCATACCATTTGGTATGGGGTTAGCCTGTAGATAACCTGGATAAAAGATCTATAAATAAATAGTTTATTTATAGATTACGAAGGAAAAGGTATTAGGTCACGATATCTCGATCTCTCGCTTATTTATTGAAAATAATGAAGAAAAACGCCTTTTTAGGTCTTAAACCAGTAAAGAATGGAAATATTGGTGATTTTATATTTTAATCAATGAATTTAGAACATTTTAAGATTAAATATATTGCACACTGACAGTGAATAGATTAATAATTTTGAAAACACTAGGGATTTGTTTAAAGTTTAATTATATTTAAGTATGAAATACCAAAAATAATAATCAAATTATTGTAAGCAGAAAAGGATTTCATTCAATCATTTATTTATGTATTAATGTATTTATCTATGTATTAATGTATTTTTGTATGTATTTATGTATTTATTTATTTATTCATACATTCATGCGTTCATTCATGCGTTTATTCATTTGTTCATGTATTTCTTTCTTTCTTTCTTTCTTTATTCTTTCATCTATTTATTTATTTATCTATCTATTTATCTTTTCATTTCGTTTGTGCGTACGTGGGCTTGTTCATTGGTTTATTGCTTCGTTCGTTCGTTCGTAATTTCTTTCAGTCAGTCAGTCAGTCAGTCAGTCAGTCAGTCAGTCAGTCACTCACTCACTCACTCACTCACTCACTCACTCACTCACTCACTCACTCACTCACTCACTCACTCAGTCACTCAGCGAGCGAGCGAGCGAGCGGGCCGGCCTGTCGGTCGGTCGTTCGTGCGCTCGTTTGTTATTTTGTTCGTTCGTTCATGCGTCCGTCAATTTGTTTGTTCGTTCGTTCGTTTGTGCGTTCGAGCTTTTCTGCGTTCGTCATCATCATCATCATCATCATCATCATCATCATTATCATCATCATCATCATCATCATCATCATCATCATCATCATCATCATCATCATCATCATCATCATCATTATCAACAACAACAACAACAACAACATCATTATGATCGTCATCATTATCATCATTTTTTTTATTATTTCATTTCTTTATATACTTTGTATTATTTGTATTGTATTATATTAAATGCATATTATGTTAATGCTGCCACGTTAAAACAAAATGCATGTTGAATGAAGTTACAAAAATCGATTGGTGATATCGTCACATAGCAGGAGGAAGGGTGCCTTGGGTACCTTATGACATATCATGCCTACAGGGTGATTGATGTCGGTGTGTCATGCTACATTGTCTTGTTTATTGGAACCTTAATGCGATTAAGCCACTTTTAATAATGGTGATAACTGAAATTTCTATTGCTTAACAATACGAGACTGCGAAAACAAATGCCACAGGTTATTTATTTGACTCTTTCTTTGTTTCAATTTATATTAAAAGTATATTGATTATCTGAAGTGTGACTGTCTTTAGTTTGAAGATTTAATACGAAATTACATAAAAACTATAGTTGTTAATTTACTAAAGCAATTGACTCTTTATTATGTGTGTTTTTTTTATGAAACTACGATAATGGTAGCAAGAAGTATCCTTTTTTAACGATACTCGGTACATATCCCGATCGTGAAAATTAAGGTTGAAATAAAACGTTATATTTAAATTACTGATTTTTTAAGTTTGAAGTCGCATATCAAACACATCAAATGTTTTATGTAGTGTATTGTATATTTACGTATGACAGTTTGAAGTCCTGCTGATATAATTTATAAATCATTAAAAAGGGCATATCATATTTCCCGTGCACTTTTATACACTTAATTATAGTATTTGCCGGGAAAGAAAAACCATATTGGAAGTATCAAGTAAAAGAATGCAAAAGTGTAATCAAACTAAACACTTGTGTGCGTACATCTAACTTAAACTACATTAAGCACTGTTATATGCATCCTAATATCAGTCATATGGCATATTATGTATGTAGCATACGTCTGTTCTCAAAAATTGAACTATATGGTATTTAAGTATATCATTTAGAAGCAGTTGTCTTTCCACACATTCTAATCACACATGTTTGACTACTTGCGTTTCTTAATTGGACAATCTAACCTGTACTATACGACAGAAAATTTAAAAGTCAGACTAATATATAACGGAGCCGGTCGATGTCTGATCTATATGAATAAACTTGACGCTAAAATGGATAAGATTTAGGGATCACAACCAATTTAAGTCAGAGTAATAGCCGGCCGATGTCTGATCTATATCAGATAACTTTACGCTCAAATAGATAAGAAAGGGATCACCACAGCAGGTTGCTAATACACAGTGTAGACTTCCGCTGTTTTATTGTTGAAACATGTTTGTTTAGAAAGCATGGCCAAAATAATATGGAATCCAATTTTGAAATAAAAAATCGTCTGAAAATAGCGCCGTTGACTTGTTAATTAAAGAGTATAGATGACATCAAAGAAGTGATTTTCTAGACACATGGAGACAACTGAGGACGACACATACAACTAAGTAAATAATAGAACAACTAATAAGCCTCCTATGGAGGCAGATGATTTCTTACTTAAAAGTCAACAGATAAGTTGAGGCTTAAAATCGTATTTTATAAAGGAATATAATTGCATCTCTGTCCAATTAGATGTCTTGCAAGCGATTGTTTATTTCAAATGTAGTATGTGCTGTGATGAAAACCAACTTTGCGCATAAATTATTAAGTTATTTAATAACGTGCCTTGAACGTTTTCTCGTCTGTGAGAGTTTAAACTTGTATTATAATGTGAAAAGCACCCATGGTACTTCACCGATGTTATTTCTATTTAATTTAAGTAATCTACACTATATCAATGTAGAACGTTTTTTTTTATAATTTTATTTTATTTTGTATGTTTGTTACAACAATATATTTAAAAAGAAAATTAATACATTCAATTAACTAAAAATAGCTAAAAGGTTGAACACAAAATAAGTAGATAAAATATTAAATACGTCAAAAATGAATGAATGAATAAATGGCTGGCATGGCTGGCTGGCTGGCTGGCTGGCTGGCTGGCTGGCTGGCTGGATGGATGGGAGGGAGGGAGGGAGGGAGGGAGGGAGGGAGGGAGGGAGGGAGGAAGTAAAGAATGGAGGGAGGGAGGGTGGGAGTTGGAGGGAGGGACGGAGGGAGGAACGGAGGGAGGAACGGAGGGAAGGACGGAGGGAGGGACGGAGAGAGGGACGGAGGGAGGGACGGAGGGAGGGACGGAGGGAGGGACGGAGGGAGGGACGGAGGGAGAGACGGACGGAGGGAGGGAGGGAGGTAGGGAGGAAGGGAGGAAGGGAAGGAAGGAAGGAAGGAAGGAAGGGAGGGAGGGAGGGAGGGAGGGAGGGAGGGAGGGAGGGAGGGAGGGAGGGAGGGAGGGACGGAGGGAGGGACGGAGGGAGGGAGGGAGGGACGGAGGGAGGGAGGGAGGGACGGAGGGAGGGAGGGACGTACGGACGGACGGACGGACGGAGGGAGGGAGGGAGGGAGGGAGGGAGGGAGGGAGGAAGGAACGGAAGGAAGGAAGGAAGGAAGGAAGGAAGGAAGGAAGGAAGGAAGGAAGGAAGGAAGGAAGGAAGGAAGGAAGGAAGGAAGGAAGGAAGGTTGGATCAATCGATGGATGGATGGCTGGATGGATAGATGGATGGAAGAACAAACGAACGAACTCATGAACAAACGAACGAACCAATGAACAGACGCACGAACGCACAAAGTAACGAAAAAAACGGACGGACGAAGGGATGGAAAGATTAATGAATGAATGAACGAATAAATAATTAAATAAAAACAAAAAACAAAACAAAAATGTTTAAAACATAAATACATAAATGAATGAATAAATGCATGAACGAACGAACGAATGAATGATCGAACGAATGAACGAACGAACAAACGGAAAAAAGAATTAAACAAAGACCAAAATAGAAAAAGAACGAAATAACAAAAGAACAAACAAACGAACAAACAAACGAATGATCCGAGTAACGAACCAAAGAACGAACGAACCAACCAACCAACAAACAATAAACAAACGCACGAACGCACAAACGAACAAACAAACGGATGTACGAACTGACGGACGGATGGAAGGATAAATGAATGAATTAATTAAAGGGGCCTTTTCACAGATTTTTGGCATTTTTTTAACTTATTCATTAAATGCTTTATATTGATAAATGTGAACATTGGATCGTAAAAGCTCCAGTAAAAAATCAAGAAAAAAAATAAAAAAAGGAAAAGAACATTGCCCGGAGCAGGTTTCGAACCAGTGACCCCTGGAGTCCTGCCAGAGTCCTGAAGTAAAAACGCTTTAGCCTACTGAGCTATTCCGCCGAGTACACATTCTAGACGTATTTTATACGTTATATAAGCAATCTTCGTAGTTTCACAAAATTTAACGACAAAAACAGAACTCTCCAAATTATACAATCGTTTCGCGTTGCAACGCTTTATAATTTTTAGGTTTTAAAATCGTCAAAAGATGCATATAATGGCTATATTAGAGCATGGTTAATGTTTAGTATTACTGTTTCCTCACACATATAATAACTAAAACGAAAACTTACGAATCTGAAACAATTTTTTTCAATTTTGTCAATTTACCAAAGCGTGAAAAGATCCCTTTAATAACTAGATGAATAGATGGGTAAATAATAAAAAAAAATACGTTCATACTTTTTGTTTGTTATTATTTTTGCTATTGCATACTTAAATATAATTTAACTACATGTATCAACAAATGCCTAGTGTTTTTCAATATTATGAATCTATTGTACATTTCACAGGTATTACAAATAAACCACGCGGTAACAAGATAGATTCACTTTAGCATTAATTATATTCAATCTTTAAATGTTCTAAATTCCTTGAATAAAATAAATATTTGCATTCCATATTTCACATATTTATTAAGTTCAAGACCTAAAAGGGCGCTTTTCTTCATTATTTTAAATAAATAATCGAGAGATCGAGATACCGTGACCTAATCCCTTTTCCTTCGTTATCTATAAATAAACTATTTATTTATAGATCTTTTATCCAGGTTATCTACAGGCTAACCCCATACCAAATGGTATGATGGTAATACCATTGCCTGTCCGTACAGGCTAACTCCGTTAACCTAAGGCCTGTTGAACAGACTAACTCGAGTCGTATCGGGTGATCTTAACCAATATTTACACAAGTATCTCAGGGATTTCGGTAGATTTTGAAAACCAGGAGTCAAATTGACCCAAGGACTCAAAATTATGAGGGGTCAAAATGAAAATTAATTTGGTCAAAATATTAAAGTAACTTGAAATGTTCCTCAATGCATGTTTTATGTTTTGTAATAGATTTATCATAGTAATGAATAAAACATTTTCGCAAAAGCTTTATTTTTTCAATAAAAGATCATTTCTGGTCCTTTTTCAAGTTGGATTGTGGAAAACAAATGTGTCAAAATGATGCAAGACTTTTTTTTGCAGGAGTCAAAAATGAGAAAATTGCAGCTTGCTTGCATCAAAATACAGGATTATTCTTCACTTGAAATCACTGCAGATAGTGTTTTAAATACTTAGATGCAGCGCAGAAGAACGCGACAGAAGTTGACAATTCAAGGCAACTTTTACCCCATCACGACACTGGCCTCTCTGAACGATCACAGCTCTGTTGTTAGTCTCCACACTTCACACGCTCATGCGGTAGCTAGCCTGGCATCAGGTGTGTATACATATTTGCGCCGCGTTCTGAAAAAACTGGGCTTAATGCATGTGCGTAAAGTGTCGTCCCAGATAAGCCTGTGCAGTCCGCACAGGCTAATCAGGGACGACACTTTCCGCTTTCATGCTATTTTTAGTTTCAAGAGAGTCTCTCCTTACCGAAAATCAAGTTTAGGCGGAAAGTGTCGTCCCTGATTAGCCTGTGCGGACTGCACAAGCTAATCTGGGATGACACTTTACGCATATGCATAAAGCCCAGTTTTCTCAGAACAAGGCTCATATGTTGGTTGTTTGTTAGGAAGGGAAAACATGGCATTGCTTCTCCCCACCATGTTTCGTGAGTAGCTCTTCGATATGTGTTATGCGTTTATTGAAATCATCGGTACATTGCAATTTTCCTTAATAAAGATACATGCATATCTAAGATATACAAGCAAACATCGGAAAGCTTAATGTTGTGCATCTACTATCTGCAACTTGAGGTGGTAAAATATGATTGGTATATAATGAGCGGTCTATCATGTTCAATCTTTCAAATGACGAATGATTTTACATGCGCTATGCACATGCGGAGAACACTAGACGGGCCCGCTAATGCATTATGCATCTTAAACGGAAGATTTTAGGCTAATAAGTTTGTTTGGTATTCTTGCCTAGGGGAGGTAAACTACATATTCCCTGAGATATGAGTTAATTTTATTTAAAAAAAAATCACCTTTCTCAGGGTTCTTAGATGCCCAACCGCAACTCATCAAAACAGCAACATTGAATATCTTTCAGCACACATAGAAGCGGTTATTCGCGATTTATTCTTATTTTTTGTCGAGTCACATATAAGTTACTAGAAAGAGTCGTGGAACACACTCTGGGCCTGCAGTCGAAGGCGCAGACGGACCTCATTATTTTTAAAATGCATACATTATTGGGAACTTTCAGAGTGTTAAACATTTATTTCACAACACAAACACTTTTATTATTAATCGTTGACAAGAAAGGGACATCGATATCATTTTGCAGCTCGTACAATGATTGTGGAAGAGATTCATATATAAGCTGTGCTCTACAAAACTGGGCTTAATGCATGCTTAACGTGTCGTCCGCATAGGCTAATCGTGGATTACATTTTCCGTATGGGATTGTTCGTTTACAGGAAATATCTTCTAAACAAAAACTCAATTTAGGCAGAAAGTGTAATCCCTCATTAGCCAGTGTGGACTGCACCGGCTCACAGGATTGACACACAGTAAAGAAGTAAGTTTTTCAGGCTGGTTAGAGGTGATGTTGGATCGGCGACTGGTTCAGCATGATTGGAGGGGTCTAGGGGAAGGTGTCACTGACAACGTACCGACGAGAAGCACCTTCTTTCTGACGTTTGAAGAGTATTCAAGAACGAATATGGTAACACATATTTGAAATAGCATTCATTAGTATTAAACGACGAATCATCAGATCAATTTATGTTCTACATGATCGTTCATATATTTAAATCACATGTATAAAATTAATCTTAGATAGACAACATTTAACATTTTTATTGAGAATGTCTGCATCTCGGAAACATTAGGAGCGTATTTTATAACACAAATAATACACACACATTACATAGTGAATCACATCAGTGAATGAAATCACTGTAACGAAATATGTTAAGTTAATAAAAGTCAATATAATTACATAATGTTTACGGTGTTTTTTTAGAGTTCACTTAACCATGTGCTGTTTAGTTTCACACCTCATCGTGTAAAAGTTTGAACCATCTGTTTTGACACAAAATAGACATTTTGCTGTCCGTACTAATGACAATACAATTCCCACAAATTCGATCTTTGATTTTAGCGTGGAGACTCAGTGTGCCTTCAATCAACCCATACAATTCGCACATCGATACAGCTGAATAATCCACCTAAGTTGTTTGAAGTCATCAGGACAAACAGACCGAATAATCAAAACATAATCATGAAAGAAACATCAATAGATCTATCTGCTTTTGCAAATGCGATTGCGTTACCTTGTGATTATCATGTTGTAAACATGAAGACTATGATTGACTCGAATTCATTATCAAAGTTTGTGTTGATAACAATACATAGACAAGCTTCAAAATGTCATCAAAACGGAAATGACGAAACTAGCAGTTGTGCAAACAAGGTAAGAATTTGTAGTTGTAAGATCATTTTCAGCATACAATTATTTCTGTTCATTGAATATAAGATTTCTAATGTATGAAATAATATAACACATATGAATATCGTTTTTACTTTACTTACAATAATAGCAGTTATCGCATTTAAGTACGTATACGTAACTAGTTGCGCAATGATTCTGGCAGAGGCGCAACATGTTATTTCCTGTTTCGTCCATTATGCTGCGTTTACATTATGTTCCCGGCAGCCACGGCAGTCCCGTTTGTCCGAAACGTATCGCGCAGTGTGACTGTTGCGAATTTTTACCTTTTATCCTATGTTTGCTAGGTTGTGCTAAGTTTCCTTACGGTTTATCAAGGTATACGTGACGTGCCGTCGAAGCGAAAACGCGGTCTTTCGACGGTGCGCTAAGTTTTCTTCCACGGTCTGCCACGGATGTATAAATGTTGCTTCAAGGTACGATGCGTTCTGTTGAGTTCCCGCACGTTGTTTGCGTTTGTCATGCAGGTCTGAAACGTTGTACACGTTTGTCAATCATTTGTCACGTTCTGTCAAGGTACCGTGCGGATCAAACGTGAACATCCGAGAGGTTTCGAGCCGGATTGTGCTCCCGGTATACTAGTAAAAGAAAACTCTCAACACATCGGAACGGGTCGGAATAAACACGTAGCAAAACTGCTTCAATTATCCTAGCTTTCCGTGGTAATCTTGACAAAACGTAACAAAACTTAACATGTCGGGGAATTAATAGGATTCCCGTCAGAGTACGGACCCTTTTCGGGTTCTGTTACGGCCTGCTACGTACTGTCAAGTTTTGTTGCGTTGAAAAAGTTCTATCACGTTTCTCATTTCCACCGTGGCTGCCGTGGCAAATTTTTTGACAGTTTAAAATTTTGACACGGCAACCCCGGCAACCCCGTTGTGTCACGTTTGGCTATCCCGTTCCCCTACGTTGCCTCACGTTCATCCTGTTTCCTGCACGGTGGCCCGAAACGTGATTGCCGTGGTCGCCGGGAACATAGTGTAAACGCAGCATTAGACTCAGGGAGAGGCATGTTTCAGTATCTAGTACGTGAGCCATAGATAACTGAAAATGTCCATGTGTATTATAGTATTTGCCACACCCTTCACGTGGAATATGTCAGACCTCTCCGGCAAGCAATAGCTCTGTTATTCGATTGGTTAGATAATTGTCCGAGATTTTTATGCATTAAAATGTTACAGATAAACTATATCATGGCACATCATAATAAAATATATAAAACATATATGTTTTGGAACCAACATAAGTGTAGGTACTGAGGCCCAAGGACATTGTGAAATTCGGGGAAATCCGAGCAGATAATAATAATGATAATAATAATAATATAGATGTTAATGAATCGAATAATGCGTTTTTTTTCAAATGATCATATTTGAGTCATTTCGAATTGCAAGTTAACTATAAAAACAGAAAAAGTCTGTACTATCTTATTGGCTCTTTTTAAATCTCCACATTGTAAATGTAACCATTGTCATTCCGGTCGTTTAACAATATAATTATTTCTAAATATTTTAATGGTTAGCGTTTTTTGTTTACACTACCGTGTTTTAAAATATGTGTCCAGAATTTAATGTACCATTAATCTGGGACTAACTGAAATGGTCCTCCTTTATATTTTTATAAGTCGATTTCAAATGACATTTTATTTCATAGATCGATAGCAAATGACAGAAACTTGAAACTTCTCATCGATCAGTATAACGCGCTTGGTGTCAATAATAAACAAGAAGTTACACCTCGTAATAAGCAATTCCGGTTTAAATGATTTTGTTGCAATCAGAGATATCGATCACTTGTCAACTTGTGCGTTTTTTCCAGGTCAGTTCAAAATGGGGAGAATTTCTGCCATTCGCCAAAGAAATATGGGAGACCACACTTAATGGTATTGAGAAAAGGCGTCCACTTGCGATTGAGGATAACATTCATGTGGATGTTTTTAACATAAAAACATTTTTAATAACATTTAGAGAAATCAAATAGCCCATACAGATACAGACAGTGTCCTCAGTATATGGTAGAAGGAAGCGGAAAAACTCAACGGTAAAGACGGTGACAGAATTCGTCGTTAGTCGAACACCTTCCTAACTTTCGGTGTATGACGCGTGTTTGGAACAACTGCTAATCGAGTAGGGGCACGAATTGCCCTCCTAGTGACAGGGTCATCGGGCTCAATTAAATCTGCAGGAAGTTCCCCGTCGTCAGTTCGTACGTTCTTGTCAGCCCCGTGCTCCAGTAGAAGCCTGTGGTATTGAAAAACGAATTCATTTTGTACAGCAGAATTAATTTATTGCTGTTTCATGTCTTATATGTGTGCTTTCATATGTTATATGTATGAAGTTTGTTACCGCTGTAAACTAAATTTATTTTTCTTAATAAAGGTTTACTAAGTCTTAACTGTTATTGCAATACCTAGTATATCAGCGACTTATATTTTTCTAATAAATTATAGTTTCGGAATGCAATAGGAATGTATTTAAGATTAAGGCCATGCAAAGTGATTCTGTACTAATCGTACCCATTAGTTTTCGAAACCTCCAATATGGCAGGAAAAAGAAACTCACAAAAATCGATTTAAAGATAAAACGGTTTCAAGGAAGTTAAACACGCTAAATATATCATCAAGACATTAGTAGTAAACATGCATCAGAATTTTAAGTGCGCAAAATGAATATGTTTAAAGATTATAAGTAAACACATTAATTATTTTAATGTCTTCACAAATGTGAAGTAACTTTTCAGGACATGTACCCCTGGTTCAAATTTGCGTTTTGTTTATGTTCGGGAATCCGACCGCTTACCAGCACGAGAGCGCTAAACAAACACCTTGGTATGGCCTTGACTTGCTGAGGAAAATGCTTTATTTTCCTGACCGATTTTCGATACGTGTTGACATTCCGTTTAGGTAAGAGATCCAATATCCTTTCATCTGGTTTTACTTTGAAATCACTGACACTATTGTCTGTGCGTGTTTTCTAAAAACATACTACTATCGCTTACTTGACTATGTCAGAATGACCGTTTGCACAGGCAGCATGTAGAGGCGTCCAGCGGTCTTCGTCCTGTTTGTTAATGTCCGCTCCGTGAGAAATCAGCAGCCTCACTGCGGCCACGTTCCCATCCAGGACCGCCTGATGAAGAGGCGTCACACCTAAAGAAAACGAAACAATGAAAATGCGTAAGACATGAAGAAAAAGAAACAATTATCATTTCAAAAGAACAAGTTAATATTCTAGAGTGTGACGTGTACAACGAGAAAAATGTAGGGAACGAGTGTGAGCGTACTTCACCATCCGGATGTCGCAGGTTACAGCCACTCACATTTGTTTGGCTTACAATCAGAAGTTCAAGAAAGTTGTAGACCATTCATTTTGGTTTCGGTTTTGAGAGAAAAATGCTGATTTAACGTGCGATCGAAGATAGAGCGACCATCTCCTTTTTCGAATAGGCGATTAGTCATGTTCCTATTCGAAGAGGGCGGTATTGAGAAGCGCACCGTGCGTCCGTCTGTCCTGTCCGTCTGTAAGAAATGTCATGTCACGGTCATAACTTTAGCATATATTGATGGCACTTTATCTTGCAACAAATTCCGCCATCATTTATTAGACGACGTTTCGAGTGAAGCACACTATAATTACCTTTAAGGTCAAGGTCAAATTTAGCCATAAAAGCTAGCCAATTCCTGTCTTAGACGTAAGTTTGGCATATATGGATTGATTTAGAAACTGTACAAATGTTAACCATCATAAGTAGACGTGTCGCGTGTAACACTTATCTTCCTACCACAAAGGTCAAGGTCACTCTTCTAGGTCAAATAAATAGTTTTGCAAAAAACAGTTGTAAATTCCAGCCTCAGCAATATTTTGGCCATATAAATGAAGGTTTTAATAACTGGCACAAATGTAATCCATAAAACGACAACCTGTCGAGTGTAGCACTACCACAAAGGTCAAGGTTGCACTAAGAATTCAAAGGTCGAATTTTGCCATGAATCAGTTTTTTTCTAACCAGTATTTTTGTTATTCATAGTGCTATTCTAAAGAAGATGATCACTAATGGCCACCAAAAGGAGACGGTGTTTGCTTTGTAAAACCTGTCTCTACCTCAGACGTCCATGACACATTTAAAAGATCAAGGTCGACGTTGGCCACAAATCGGCATTTTCGGGCTATACATTTGTCATTTATCATGCAATTTAAAATTTCTGACCACAAATGACTACCACGAGGGACTGAGTCTCATTACCTCAAATTCACGGACACAGTAACGTAAAATTTGGCTATAAAAAGCTAGCTTGTGACATGAGCGTTGTTTAAAAACAAGAGAGCAATGTTTCCCATGGACACATGTTTTGTTCAACTCTAACAAAAACACAATCCCCGAAGAAGTTTCGATTGACACTTCCTATTGATAACAGGATATTAACGTGATGAACATTAAATAGCAGAAAAGAAGTAAATTGTGTTTTGTAATACAAAATAATGACTTTCTCGAACGTTCGAAAAACATATTTGAAATAATAATAATCAGCATAATAATAATCAGTATTATTATTAAAAAGTACTAAGAAATGCTTAATTTGCTCTTTAATTTGAACAAAGGCCCTACCTACGTCATTGAGGGCGCTAATATCAACTAGCAGACTTGCACGCTTCAGCATATGATCCAATGCTGCGACGTCATTCTCCTTGATGTGGTCAAGAAACACCAATTCGTCTGGAAAACGCACGCCCTTTCTCGGCTGCTTCGTGTTCGGCGCAGGAGTGGGGTTCTGTTTGACGTACATACTGATCCGTCGACTCATTTTGATGATTTTCTTGTAGGGCTAAAACATTGTAGTGGTTCCGATTACCCGACTAACTCCATTTTTTCTTATTACCATAGAGTATTAGTTATTAACAGTGAAACAAAATATACGATAATTAGCATGATTTTATTTTACACAATCTTGTGTATAGATGCTGCATCTATAATATAATTTATATGTTTTGGAAAGTGAATCAGTGCCAAACTTTTTTTTTTAACGAGAGATATCAACAAGTTTATGAAAATATACATATTAAGCATCTTTAAATTCATGTATAACTGAGTGCAGAGACTGGCCATCAGGAAGTACTTATAGTTAAATCGGGCGTTAAACGAGAGCACAGGATCTTATTTGCCCTTAACTTATGACTAAGTTGTATGTAATGACTAATTATATACATTAACTAATCATCGATCGCTATCTTTTTATGTGTGTACTCCAAAATAAAATATTTGTATTTGTTAAATACCATTTTTTCCCGATGGCATAACGTTACAGAGCTAAATGTTTATTCATGTAAATGCAAAATTAAAACTTGTTTTTATTGAGCCTTATAAACCAATAAAAAACGTTGTTATTACACAAGAAAAATAATAATTACCGATCTGATGTTCAGGACGACAAAGACGCTTTGGTGTTTTTCTCGAAGATCGTAAAATCCTTGATTTTAAGTTCTGTATAACGGATTTTCCAAAACCAAAAGGTAATCTTCTGGACGAACTTATCACAGAACTCAAATCACAATGTGCACGAAAAACACAATTTACCTCACTTTTTAGTTGACTCCTGAACTATATGATTAAGTTATGTTTATATATAATACATCAAATATACTTAAACATTGTGCTTGTTATTTTTATTTTTATATCCGTTTCGCCCCGTCCATTATTAATACCAGTACAAATAACTAACGCCAAAATAATACATGTGAAACATATTTGACAAACAGATTGCGAGATTTAATGTCGCACTGAACTCCCTAACATTAAATTCGCATTCAACTTTAACAATTCGTCATAAGCTTTTATCCTCAAAAGCGCAAGTCGGTCAATCGAATTCACGAATTTGATATATTCATGCACGTTTACCAAATGTTGATGAGTTGAGACCACGAATAAACTTCCTCAGTGAACGAACAATCGTATACTTCACAATTGCCATGTGAAAATAATCATTGTGTGTAAATCTATCCACTAAACGACAAACAATAAACTCGATGTTGAGATGTTTATCATACATTAACTTCGCGATGCGGAAAACGATGGGATGAATTTCACGGAAATTAAGACGAATAATGTTCAAACGGTTTGCTTACATTGACCTATCCGTGATTCACTGAAAACTGAATGTACTTGGATTGTGAATGGTTTCAAATTCACCATTAAGTAATAATGCACGCTTTGTATACAATTTGTCGTATGTTTTAATTGTCTAACTCATTTTTAAGCGAATATAAAAGCTGTTTTAGTGTAAGTGACACAGCTTTAAAGCAGAGTTAATATTTACTATCACATGTACTATTCTTTAACAAGCCAATTACATATGTAAATTGTGTCATTGCAGTGCCTGTTAACAGCAGATTTCTATTTTGTACAAAGAGTAGTGTACATTTTTACTTTGTTAAGTATGTGAACGATCGAATATATCTTCCATACAAGATTACGCAAGCACTTGCCATAATCTTTATTCACACTTTAATAATAATAAAGTCTTGAGTCTTTGAGTCTTTGCTAACGTCTATACCTTTACACAAAATTGTTATTGTTCTTATTTTTATCATTTTATCAAGACATTCTTGTTAATAACTTTTTAAAATTTAACAAATTTAAGTTTACAACTATATCCATTCAGCAATGTCCGAGTGATTTCCCTTTGAATGAAATCTTCATTTTGTTGTCTTATATACTCGTATTTGTACACATATACTCTCGGGTTTACAGTAAAATACTCGTGTTTGACTCCAATAAACGTGTGTGTTTACATTTATATGCTCGAATTAATAAAAGTAAATCACTTAATAATTTGATAATATACCAAGTTAGTTACATTACATGTGTTTTTTTCCTTTAAGTTTTAACAAAGTAGTTTTAAGTTAATATATAGATCAAGTGGTCGTTTATTGACTGTTGTACTTTTTAGTATGATACAGGGCACATTTGTCTTGTTGAATTTTCAGGCAGCCGTACGAAAAATTAAAATACAAGAGTAGGTGAATGTTATCGTGTTATTACACCAAACTGAGACAACGTGCCTTTTTACTTAAAGCACATTTGGAATACTGGAAAACCTTCCCCCCCCAGGATATGCGAGTCTTGCGTTAAGATTAATGTAAAACTGAAAACACACATCAATTGTTAGTTACAATATTACGATTGAGCATTATTGTTTATTCTTAAAATTGGCTTTATCATCGGACACGGTAACAAGTGACGCTTTTATGTAAGTGTTCTGATATGTAAATGAAGATGATGATACTGATATTGCTGTTGATAATGGCATATTATAATATTTAGCATGTGGAATGTCATTCGGTACCCCTCGCAGATTATCATAATCGGACTCGGGAGAAATACGGGTTGAAAGTAGTCCGCCAACGTGATATCATTCTAAGAATGTTACAACAACAAAAACAATAACAACGATGGCGTCCATAATTCCTGTAGAGTTTGTACTTGCTCTGGCTTCAGAGCATAGAAAATCCCCATTTTCATCTTTGCAAAATGTAAACAACTCGCAAAACCGGCCATGTTTGTTTTTACTATGTAATTTTGATTCGCGTAGGCCCGCGTAGGTAGACCACAATACCGCTTCCGAAATGTGTATTCATACTATCTCCTTCGAGGTACTTATTCGATGTTTGACGGAAAGGGCCGAGAATGTGCGATTGGTGGAATGTATAATTGGAAATTATCTATACCTTCCGAGATAAAAGGCACAAAAAACAATTTGTAATGTTTGTCGTATTTATTTGAATCTTTTTTGTTTTGATTGTCACTTCAAACTGGTAAGTATTTTATTACTACATTATGTGCACAATTAATTAATACTCTTCTGCGTTTTCTTTATGTGGCTCCATAGCGGCGAAATCGTTGATTATAACCTTGATTTATAAGTTTCTATAAGACACGCGTCATGCGAAAATAGGCTTTAAGTCCTATCCAGCTAGCATAGCTCCAGCCCTGTCTGCGATTCCGCGCTATCTGGTCAACAGCCACCCCGTCCACTAATGAGACCACAAAACATTGCTTGACTTTATTGTGGGTAACGTAGCTTTTGACAAGACTGCGTGAAGGCAAAGGCTGGTATGAAGTTACGCTGGCCGCCGCATATGACATATGGCCCATTTTCTTATGACGCGGCTCATAAATGTGTTTGCTGTTAGTGTTAGTGCTGTAACAACATATTGAGCAAAACATGCCATCACAGTTATACCTCTTAAATGTACACATTTAAGGTCGCCGTGGTGTAATGGATATGGTGTCCGCCTTGCGACCGGGAGGTCACGGGTTTGATCCCCACCGTGGGAGCGTTCTTTAGATCTCCCCCAAAGACACCAAGTACTGGTTCTAGGCCCAGGAAACGGACTCGAGAGCGTTTATATAAGCCTAAGGCTTTCGACGCAATCGAGCTAAAATAAATAGGTTTAAACTAAATGTACACACGTAGAAGGAAGAATACACATAGTCGCGCACGGTTGTACTTGCTATGCAAATATATCCTTCTTGGTGCATAAATAATCTATTGTTTTCCTTGTTTTCTATACTTGAATAGCTTGTAGATGTTTACCGTACAAACCTTTTGACGTACTTTTGAAGTAATTTCCTTAAGCCGTGTTAAATAAATAATTGATGATAACTCGTAACAATGTCCATACTATTAAAGGTAGGTCTTTTGGTATGATTTTTTTGCTTTAAATCTTATAAATTTAATTGACACAATACTCCTTTTTAATGTTAAAATTTTATAGAAAAAATACAAATAAAGATTTTCGTCTTTTGTTATGGAATTATTAACGATTAAAATTATATCATATTGACCGCAATATAGCACTTTTCATATAACTTGAGAAAATGTGCAAACACGTAGGAACAAAGGAATTTGCATTTCTTTATCATTTTTGCTGATTTTTTTTTGTAGAACGGTGGCAGTTAAGCGACACGCATGCACGCATTTAAAATTATATCAACAGCTACACAGTTTCTTTGGATAGTTAAATGGTTAAATATTTGCACTGTACCACTATGTTCTTTTGATTAAATTTATTTGTACGACGGTTTCCATTATCACTATCATGTTGTTCACCCCGAAAAAAATGAGAAACTATTCGTCTCTCTGTCTGCTGTAGAAAAAAGTATTCATTCAGTTAAACAGTGCAGTGCATGCTTATTTTAAGATAATTACGTTCTTTTTGCACCACGATTTCATTGTGGTCTACCATAGGGTTGATGTTCTAGATACTATATAAAGTGATATGGGCATTTTTCACTGTTGAATTGAGCTGAAAAGAATTAACAGGTCAAAAGAGATTGTCTTGTGATCGTATAAAAGGAAGAAAGCGTTGTGTCTAGTTCTGAATCTATTTCTAATCTCAATGTAATCAAAACAACGTACTCACAGATATGACGTTAACGTCACGTGACGTTCCGCGCAATGGCGTGAAAGCGTCGTAACATGTACAAATTCCCAACATACTCGGGGCCGCAAAATGTGAATAAACACATAGAAATACATCAATATGCACTTAAAATATCGAAGCATTAAACAAATAATTTTATACATTCAACATTAATAATAAATCACGGACGAAAATGCATTTTTAACAAAACGTTCTTAACACAATTATTGTCTTTCGCTACATTTATCAGTTAATTTATGACACTGTTTCGTCTCCGACCTCCAATAGATATAGTTTGGTGATTGGGCGATTCGTTATACCCCCATCGGTCCGAATGTTTGCGGCTCGTACTCGTCCGTCGTTGCCTTGTATGAGCGCCTCGACCCTTGCCAATTTCCATCGTGACCGTGGACCTTCATCGTGTACCATGACGATGTCGCCGACTTTAATCGTATGCTCATAACGCCCGGAAATCCGCTTGTTTTCGCGTAAAGCTGTGAGGTATTCACTTCTCCATCGAGAGCGGAAATCGTCGATGAGTTTTTGCTGCATTCGCGCTCGTTTGGAAATGTTCTCTCTGGTGATGATATTTTGAGGATCCAAATCCACGTCACGGCTGTAGGGTAGCACTGTGATTCGGCGACCGGAAACAAGATGAGAAGGGGTCAGCGGCAGCGAGTCACTGTGCGCGGTGCTGATGTAGGTCAGAGGTCAATCATTAATAACAGCTTCTATTTCCGTGATCACAGTCGATAACGTATGGTAGTCAACGTAAGAGCGTCCTAGCACTTTCTTGATAGACGTTTTCGTTAACCCAATCAAACGCTCCCACCAGCCTCCATACCATGGAGCACGTTTGATGATGAAGCGCCACTCTGTTCCTCTTCTGCTAAGTTCCGTATGTATTCTCTCGGACGCGAAAAGATTCATTCTTAGTTTGGTTCGCTGCACCTACAAATGTTGTTCCATTGTCTGAAATCATCATCCGCGGTACTGAGCGTCGACTATAGAATCTGCGATAGGCTTGTACGAACGTCTCTGTGGACAAATCGGGTACCAGCTCCAGATGTAATGCACGGGTGGAAGCACATGTAAACAGGCAAATGTATGCCTTCGTGTCTTGACCGTCTGTACCACGTACCTGTAACGCTCCAGAAAAGTCAACACCAGTCACAGTGAATGGGTCCGCTTCTTCCACTCTCACGGCGGATAACGGTGATGGATCCGGTGCAGAGTATGGCTTGCCTACAACTCTTCTACATGGCACGCATTTCTTAAGCACATGCTGTACACAGCGTCTAACTGCAGGAATCCAGTGTTTCTGACGTATGAAAGTCACTGTCGAGTTTGGACCAGAATGTAGAATTCTTTCATGAGCGTTTATCACCACTAGTCGAGTGAATGTATGTCTCTGGGGTAATAGATACGGAAACTTCACAGTCTCCGTAACCGAGGCATTATGTATACGTCCTCCATATCGCAGTAAGTCACTATCATCAATGCACAATTTCAGTTGTTTCACCAGTGTCGCTCGTGAATGACCATCTCGAAGACATTGAATGTCTTCTTTATATGAAGAAAGTTGAACACTCGATATCCATACTTTCTCTGCATCAAGTAGCTCAGATGCGGTCAATGATCTAGACTGTGATAGGCAATTGTTCTTGCATTTCTTGATAAATCGTAATACATATGCTGTCACGCGCAGTAACTGCTGTAAATTACCGTATTTCGCCATGCAGTTCACCGCTTGAACTCCATGAACTTCCTGTTGATCTGGTTCAATAACCGCTTGCATTGATGGATGGCAACATGTTTCTGCGACGCAGACAGCTGTGTTCTTGGGTTCCCATGCCGGCCAACTTCCGGGATCCGTTACCCAACGCGGCCCTTTGACCCAAAGATCGCTTTGCATAAACTGCTCTGCTGAGATTCCGCGGGTTAACAGGTCAGCGGGATTATCTTGTGTAGGACAATATCGCCACTCATGATTTGGTAGAAGTGAACTTATTTCAGCAACACGGTTTTTCAAAAATCTTGGTAGAGCACGTGTAGAAGCTAACCAGTGCAAGACTATTTGACTGTCAGACCATAGTTGTACATTCTCAATCTCCAATTCTTTTTGTACGTGTTTGGTAAGTCGCGCCCCAATGAGGCCAGCCATCAGTTCCAATCGTGGTAGGGTAAGGGATTTGAGAGGAGCGACGCGGGACTTCGCAATCAACAGGGAGCATTCATGTCCGGTACAGATGTAAACTGCAGCACCATATGACGTCATACTTGCATCACAAAACACTTGAAGAGAAATGTGTTCATAATTTCTTGATGATGTGTTCTCTAACAAGTAACGATTTACTCTGTAAGAAGCAAGTGTGTTCAAGTCTGACGCCATGTCGCTCCACTTCCGGTATAACTCTGGTGATACTGGAGTGCCCCATGAATACTTCATTTTCCACAGTTCTTGTAACTATATCTTTGCACGAATAGTCACCAGTGAAAGAATGCAAAGGGGATCGTTAATTTTCGAAATATGCTGTAATATTTCTCTCTTTGTCACAGTTTCAACAACAGGAATGTGTCTTAGTGGAAAGCACAATGTGTCCTCATCTGAGGTCCACCTCATTCCGAGAATCTTTGTTTGTTCATCAGTGTCGAGTACACAGTCAACACTAGCTATGCCACGCAAAATTTTGCTATTGAAGTTCCAGGAGCGTAAATTGAAATTTGCAGCCGACATCAATTCCCAGGTATCGTGATAAATGTTCACGACGTCACTCTCCTCCTGGAAACCGGAAACGATGTTATCAACATATATACCGCGGCGAACATGGTCACTCACCCAGTTTTCCTTGTTGTAGTCTAGGTGTTTTAAGATTGTCTAACACAAAATGAAGGGCGAGCATGTTGCGCCAAACAACACCGTTTTAAACCGGTACGTCATCAATAGACTGTTTGGATCTCGAGGATTTCGTAACCATATGAACCGGGTAGCATCACGATGTCTCTCATCTAGGGCAACATGTAGGAATGCTTTTTTGATGTCCGTTGTTACGGCGTACTTGTTTAATCGGAAGCGCATTAGAATACCAGTTTGGTCGTTCAGTTCCGGTGGAGTCGTTCAGGCTTGGTTCGTTGGACGATCTCAGACAGCTACAATCGTAAACGATTCGTATCGGGGTTGTCAGCGATTCTTTTCGCACGCTGTGATGTGGAATGTTGGGAACCAGTTGGTCTGGCTTTAAATTTTGGTCAACGGCTTCTATAAATCCACGTTTTCGCTGTTCATTTATAATATCGTCGTATTTCTGGAACATGTACGGGTCTGTTCGTAGACGTTTTATCATGTTCTGTGTACGACTGACGGCTACATCGTAATTCGTTGGTAAAAGTGGGTGGTCTTCTTTCCATGGCAGTTTCACGCTGTATGTTTGAAGTTTTTTCGGACCGGAGGTCACCTTCGCTTCCGGCGTGATGCCTATGGACTCTCAATTTCCAAAATCGCTCGATGTCAAAGTGTTCAAAGTTGACGTCATAACGTTCAGCATATGGTGCATTGTCCCTGCGCTTGTATTTGGCAGTGGGCCAGAAAGAAGATACCCAAGTTTCGACTGTACCGCCGTAGGTCCGTTGCCTCTAACAACGTGATTCTGAACTATCTTCCAGTAAGCATCTGCACCAATCAGCAATGCAATATCAAACGTCTCAAGAGCAGTAACTGGGTGTGCTAATTTTAAACCTCGAAGGTACGATATGGACGTGATGGTTTTCTGTAAGTTCGGAAGCGGGACGGCTATGGTGGGCGTAATAAGGACGTCAATCGGGATCCGCTCCTTCCGGTCAGTGATAACGTGCACTGTGGCGGTTTTCATTATATGTACATTTGGAGATGAATGACCAAATGCTGCCAAGTAGGTTGTCTCTGTACCAGTCTCTTTAACATTTAATTCATTCGCAAGTTTCTCTGTGATAAAAGATCTCTGAGCACCTTCATCTAACAAGATATTTGCTTCAATAACACAGTTGTCGGAACTTACTTTTCCAACGGCGGTCTTCAGGAGAACATTAGATCATGCCTGTGTGGAAGAATGCAGAATCGTATGTCCCGTTGCGCTGCCTTGGAATGGAGAGGCATCATGATTCAGGGAAGAGCTCGTATTCCTCTGCTCACAGATGGCGGTATGATGTTTTCGCTGACAGTTGCGACATCTGTTGTAGGGTTTACACAATGCTACTTGGTGTGAGTTTGACAGACAGTTGAAACACAATTTCGTCTGTTTAACAATTTGAACCCTGTCGTTGGATGTCTTGTTACAATTTGTTGCAAAATGTTCTCCATCGCAGAAATGACCGGTCACCTTCCGATGTTTAATGTCTTCGTTTGATCTTGACGGCATGAGTTTTTTCCTCGGACATCTACTTCCGGTATGGAATGACGCAGTCGGCATATGTGAGCCGTAAACCGGAAGTTCCCGTTTGTCGCCTTCTCGCATGATGGCAATCTCTTTCTCGATGGCACATCTTAGGTCAGGAAGTTTCCAGCGATTGGTCCCATGATCACGTGCCATACATTGACGTACTGCGGTCGGTAACTTGTCTCTTAAGATAGGCACCAATAGATTCCCATATGTCTCTTGGCACTCTTCTAGTGATTAAAATCCTCTTATGCTGGTCTCTAGTCTATCATAAAATGCTTGAAGACTATCAGGATTGTTCTTTGGTGGATCCAATTGGATCAGCGATTGCATCAGCGCCTCTACTATCTTTTCTGGCTGTCCGAATCGTTGTTTTAGTAGCTCGATAGCTTTCATATAGTTCACGTTCGTTAACTGGAATTCCGCTATACATGAACTCGCTGCGCCATGAACTAATGCACGAAGATATGAAAATTTCTGCACGTCTGATTATGCCTGGTTTTGGTGTACAGAACATTTGAAACTGTCCCAGAACGTCTGCCAATCAACTATATCCCCGTGGAACGACGGCAGCGATAATTTTGGCAACTTTTGAAATGAAACACTCTGGTTGGTCATCGTCTTTGTGGTAGATACCTGAAGTGTTTGCCGATTCAATTTTGGAAGACCTGTCTGTATTTCGTCCAATGTGCAAACAATTTCTCTATCGGATTCCGGTTGCCTACTGTTATTTTCGTCTTGTGAAATGTTCGATGTAGATCTAATTTCTTCTTTGTTTCCGATACTTTTATTCAGATTATCTCTAAGTCTTTGTATCTTTAACTCTATGTCGAATAAATATGATTTTCCCTCGACCAATTTCGACGATAGATCTTTGATATCGTTATAGTTGACGATCTTATCGTTGAGGGTTCTCACTTCTTCTGCTTCCTCCATAATCAAGTAATCTCTCGTACTCGGATGTCGTTAACTCGGTTGAGTCGAATCTCTCTAATTCTCTAGATATAAGGCGACGATGACCGTCGCGCATCGCAATTGTCTTTTTTTTGCGTTAATAGTTTTTGTTCATATAGGTTAATCATGTTTACAACATTTCGTAATTTTAGCAATTATTTTTACATCACATTCTTTATCTAGGTTATGGGAAACCTTTTCATTTTCAATGTAGTAAAGTACTTATTTTCCGATTTACATTCATAAGAAAATGTCATGATATTTAGCCGCATTGCAATGAATGCTCCTCGAATTCTGCGTATGCATACATAACTTTCACGATTTGCAGATAATATAGTAATTCTGTCGTCCTTAATGTGAAACAGTTTTTACATATTCATAGGATCTAGATTTCACAATCGCAGTATGAGTCCCAGAGCTTTGACGTCATTCTCTTTGATAATGTAGAAAAACACCAGTTTGATGGAGAACCGTACACCTTTCAACCTATTGGACATGGCAATCCTAAAGAGGAGGCGCATGTCCATCCTATAGAGTATATCAAGTCTCGTGCAATGCGGATCTTAATTGTCTGAGATCTCGCGCGGAAACGATCATTGACATTTGTACAATCAAAGGGTAATAACGTACACAAGTCCATTTCAGTTTTCATTGAGATTTATTTTTGTTGCAAACATGCATGTGCCATGAAACTTAGCATTTAGGATTATGAATATCCGAGAAAAAGAATTGCAGAAAAATAATCATAGGATTGCTATTTTAAAATCTGCAAATCAGAACAAAATTATCTTAGGACCAAATGAGTCCAAGGATATTTATTGTTTCTTGGACAAAGAATTAGACATGCAACCTACCCCGACTGTGACCACAGAGTCACCATTGACAGGCTTACCAAAATTTGTTGACATAAAACCAGGGTTAGTTAATTACTCCTTTTCAAAGGTTAAACCAATTATTCTCAACATTTCTAATTTAACTACCAATAGTGTAGATATATCACCAAATACTGTGATATGTGAGTTGAAGCAGCCAGCAACAATTGAACAAAATATCCCATCTAGTAACAATGAACAGGATGTGTTACACCAGATCTCTAATTATGCCAATAATATTTTAAACTCAGACCAGAAAAGTCAAATATTTAAATTAAAACACTGAAAAGCATAAACATATATTTTCAAAAGGGGATTATAACATTAAAAATTGTAATCAAATTAAACATAGGATTGATTTGATTGATGAAGTGCTATTCAAACAAAAGCACAGAAGGATACCACCTCATATGATAGATGAGGTACGCCTACATTTGTAACAATTATTAGCAATTATAACAAAATCTAACTCACCTTGGTGTAGCAACATTGTTTTAATTAGTAAAATGAATGGCAATTTGAGAATGTGTGTAGATTATAGGGAACTTAACAATAAATCAGTAAAAGATTCATTTGCGTTGCCCAGAAAAGAAGACGTTTGTGATGTTTTGAATGGCCATAATTTATTATCAACCATCGATATGAAAGCAGGATACCATCAAGTGGATGTAGAGGAGACGCACAACGAAAGAACAGCCTTTACAGTTGGAGCCTTAGGTTTCTTTCAATATAACGAAATGCCATTTGGTTGAGCCAATAGTCCGACAACCTACCAACGTCTCATGCAAGAATGTTTAGGCGCATTAAATATAAAAATATGTCTCATCTACTTGGACGATCTCATTTTTTCCGACACGTACGAATAATATTTGAAAAGGCTTTATATAGTTTTAAAGAGAGTTGTAGAATGTGGACTTATGTTAGCCCCAGAGAAATGCTTCTTCATTCAAGAGAACATTGGATTTCTCGGTCATGTTGTATTAAGTGAAGGCATCGAGACTGATCCAGGAAAGATAAAAAAGATTAAGATTTTGCTGACACCTACAAATTCTGATGAATTAAGATCTTTCATTGCTTTTGCCGATTATTATAGGAGATTTATTAAGAATTTTTCTTCTATTACAAAACCATCAACGGATCACCTTCCACTAACTGCATGTAAGAAAGGATCCAAAAACCGAAAAGGAATGGAAGTGGACATCAAACGAACAAAACATATTTGATGAACTGAAAACTATTTTAACATCTCCACCTATCTTAGCATATCATGACTTCGCCAAACCATTTGAACTTCACACTGATGCCAGTGGCACTGGTTTAGGTGCTGTATTCTACCATGACATAAGAGTGATTGCATTTGCCAGTAGATCATTATCCAAATCTGAAAAACATTATTCTGCCTTCAAATAAGAATTCTTGGCATTGGAGTGGGCAGTAAATGAGAAACGTAAAGATTACTTGTCTCTACAACATTTTAAGGTATTCACTGATAACAACCCGTGACATACATACTTGCAACAGCAAAGCTGGTTGCTACGGTCAACGATGGGGTTCTTATATGCTCTTATATACCAAGGTAAACTGTATGTTGACGTGCTGAATTCCAAAATAAGAATAAATATCATTTGCAGTACTCGTATCATATTGTTTATTTTCTTACTCAGACGTTTGAAATGGAAATGATTGTATATGGAAACAAATAAAACAAGTGAAACACGTTTTTTTATACAAACATCCCGAAAAATTATATTTATAATTTACATATTAAAATAACTACACCAAACTACAAAACAAGTCTATTGTTCTAGTCTACTGTTCTGTTCATGCTTAAATTTTGATACATCTCTTGCACCGAGTGGCGATGAATGGCGCATGACGATAGATCTTCCTCTTTTTGCGGGTTCGGTAGCGAGATCGCTTCATGAGTTGCAGTTTAAAGCAATGTTCACCAGGAGAACGCCACTCTGTTGGTTCCGTGTTTATAGTTGTGAAGTATAAGCAAGTATTCAAATTCAGATTACGACTTAATTAATTGTAAGAATGCTATAGAAAAGCATGTCACCAATTTCACACGTCAAACGCACAGTATTTGCCCTGACTAACAACTTTGAAAACTTTTGGTGAAATGATATTTAACAATGGGACAATGGATTCAGATATGTTCTGCATTACGCGCGTCCCCGCAATAATGAACTCGTTTAAATGGTATGTTATTAACTGGCTATAAATATTATTCCGTAAAAGTATGAAATGTTCTTTGTTAAATTGTGCATTTTTACATGTTGTAAATATGCATATGTAATGTATGTCATTCACCAATATTTGCCAACGATATAGCTCTACCAAATGATCTCTTCGATCCATTGATTCGGCCTCCACTAGACTCTACTCCACTTGAGCTGGTCATAGTATTGACAAATTAAATCCGTCACCAACCTCGACGCCACATGTCTTAATGTGCAGTAAGTTGTAATAGAAGTAATAGTGTTATATAAATTTCGAGTAGTGGATAACGTTAGTAATTTTTATTGTATGGTATTATCATGAACAACTAAATATCATAACGAAAAATGCATGACCGTTTGAATGTTGAACGTTGATTAGTGAGGGAGTCGTTAATTTATGTCTTCGAAGACATACCGATATACCGACAGATACACAGACAGCCACATTGATGGATATGCATCCATGTTGAATCCAGAATACCCTCTCTTTTTCGTTGCAGATGTATATGAATCACGAAAAACTTCATTCAAAAGCAGGAAATATTTGAATGTCCATAGTATTATAATTAAAGCTTAACGATAATTCACAGCAAAATGCTCACTTTATCAAAATGCATTGACCACTAACGAGTTGTAAATACAAAATTATGCTTACCATTGAAAGGCTTTTATTGCAGATGTAAATACTAAAAAGCACAATCACTTGACCTCAAAAGCTAAGAGAAGGGCGCAATGACCAATGATTTTATCGTTGAATGCACAAGGAATAACACAATTATCTATACACAGCTGACCGCACATTTAAATACACGTCAATATGTGAAGTATTAAACATAAAACTATACAGTATAGCAATATAACATGACTATTTGTATAACCACTAGGCAGTTACTCGTGTAGCGATAATTCGAGTTGAAACATTCAGTTTTTCGCTCTTTAAACAATTAATCTACGAAAATACTTATTTAAAGCAGTAATGGTCGCATGAAAAATAATTTGCGAGAGAACTCTAAAATGATATGAAATATACAGTAAACCGGTAAAATAGTATACAATTACATTATAATTAGTGATTCACCGTACACTGAGCTAACATGCTATTATAATTTTAACGCCAAAACAGATCAAATATAGTACACTTTCAAAAGGTATCAATTTATATTAATAATCTTTGGTTAAAGCTTATTACCACGACGACATGAACGCAATTACGACCACTCACGGCCAACAATTTTCTCATGGATTAAACACACGTTCAAGTAAAACAATGTTTGCAACGTCAAAGAGAAACAGAAATTTAGTTCAGGATAATAGATCATAAATTATTTAGCGCAATTATAACGTTGTTTGACTCTCTGATGTTTTCCAAAGACTTCAAAGTTTTAAACCAAATCATTGACGTGTCGTCAATGAATACATTTAAAAACAAGCATCGTGGAGGATGGAAAAATTCAAGGAACTCAACGAAGCCTGTAAAAGACAAATAACTTTCGTTTCCGTAAATTAAATTTACTTAATACATGTTTGTTGCAAAACTCAGAACGCTGGACACAAGTCTTTGTACACCAATGTCTACAAAGACTTAAACGCAACTCCTACGCAGAGCGCCTTTTAAGAACAGCGAGATTAACCACGTCCGAGCGTTTGCCAGAGAGCTGCAAAATAGTCATCACAATCAATAAAGATTGTTTAAAGAACATTTGCAGATGTAAATGCAGCATTTAAATCGCCGCCATTAGAACCAATATTCATTAATAAGTAGAAGTTAAAGCCCTCTTTACAATTGACGTATAATTATTGGCCGAATTTGAAAATGTTTCCAGTCCGTCGAAAAAAAATGGCGCCATAGAGTTAGGTGAGCTGTTCAAATGTATATATTGACACATAGCCTGCTAGGAACAAGCAAATACTTACGGGTCTCAGTAGTCATGACCATTGCAGTTTTTGGCTACCCTTAATGTGATTCGGCACTCTGTCCGGATTTTTTATTTCCTTATAACATGTGTATTTTCTATCAACTTTAACATTAAATTTGGCCTAACTTCACGCGTGATTCATTTTAAATATATCCCAGTTGTCTTCTTTGTAAGCTGGGGAATAGTTCACCCGTATTGGGCAATAAGTCTAGTTGTACACAGCATTTTAAGACTTAACAGATGTTTTTGTGATTGTTTTGTTAATACCATAGACAATATGAATAAAATACTTTCATTTGTCATTCAAGTTATGCATTCGATACCGATGAATGCAATATAGGGATATTTAGTATAACCGTCTTATGACTTTAGTATAACCGTCTTATGACTTCCAAAAGAATAACATTGTTTCTAGAAACCATGGATACCGTAAATATCACGTACCTATATCTATGTTTGGTAGCAATGTTCATGTCAGGAACGATTGGAATAAAGATTACATCACTACTAAAACTTGTCGTCTGATCCTGGAATTCGTCTGCGACTATATTAATATGTGCACGTGCTATCAACTCCTGGACAGCAACAGCAATCGACCATCCGACCACGCCATCACCAACATCGCCAACATAACTCCTAACATCCTTGCATCTAAGATACGTTACACATAGATTTCTTGTATAACAAATGGACTTATGTGCAAGTGTTGTTTCCCCTTTTGCTTAGCCCCATCTATTTGACCTTTTCTAATCACACATATTTATGAGTTTAGTGATGTTTAAAGGTATAAATAACATGGTGCGTATATAATGGTATTAGTGTAATTATAGTGAATAACATGATGAGTTTATATTATTGATACTACCGTAATACAATAAATAGCACGGGCTGAACCGAGTTAATAAAACCGAAAATGAATGTAAAAAAATAAATCATACCTCGATATAGTTGACGGTAGTCAGAAAATAATCAAATCATGTTTTTGACCTTGCCATTTAAAACGATATGAACTGCTCAACTTCAAACTTGTACTTGACTAGTTTACAATAATAAATAGAAATTGCGATACGCTTTCATTTAACTGCGTTATACTTGAAAGAACGATGAACATTCATATTACGACTTTAACATTCATACTTGTGAATTCTAAATATAGTGTTTGTTATAAAAACAGAATCATTAGTAACTATTCTTACATTACTATCTATATAACACAAAAATAAAGAGACTTCTCGTACTTTTAAAAGACGTTGTATAAAAGTATAATAAGTTAACGAGCATGCAAAACCTGCATTTATAATATAATATTTCACATGGAAAGAAATGTACTTGAATGTATACTCGTGAGAATACTATTTTGATCAAGATAAAAGCAAGAGGGAGTCAAGTGAATTGCAAAACTAAATTTAAAGTTTCGGTTCACGGATCATTTCGTAAACATAAACATTTGTGTCTTGTTCTAAGAAAAATGGGCTTAATGCATGTGCGTAAAGTGTCGTCCCAGATTAGCCTGTGCAGTCCGCACAGGCTAATCAGGGACGACACTTTCCGCTTTTATGGTATTTTTAGTTTCAAGGAAGTCCCTCCTTGCCGAAAATCAAGTTAAGGCGGAAAGTGTCGTCCCTGATTAGCCTGTGCGGACTGCACAGGCTAATCTAGGATGACACTTTACGCACATGCATTATGCCCAGTTTTCTCAGAACGCGACACATTTGTCACGCACAGGTTTAAAAACCAGCGTCTGTATTTTAAGCTATTTAGTTAAGGGTAGGTTACAAACCAGTTAAGGGTAGGTTACAAACCAAACAGTTGAATCAGGATTGATTTACAATAGAATAAGGTATGTCACAACTTGTTGTTATAATGTTTACGTATTTAACATGAATGTTACATACTATACGTTGTATTGAAATTGCCGTAATGTAATGGTCATGGTGTCCGCCTAGCGACCGGAAGGTCACGGATTCGATCCCCACTGTGGGAGCGTTCTTTAGATTTTCCTTAAAGACACCAAGTACTGGTAATAAAGATTGCATAACGACTAGAACTTGTCGTCTGACCCTGGACTTTTTCTGCGACAATATTAATATGTGCACGTGCTATCAACTCCTGGACAGCAACAGCAATCGACCATATGACCACGCCATCACCAAAATCGCCAACATAACTCCTAACGTTCATGCGTCTAAGTTTACATAAAAAGTTACTAAAAGATTTCTTGAATAACAAGTGGACTTAGGTGAAAGCCTAGGAAACGGACTCGAGAGAATTTGAAATAAGTAGTAAGTTCTTTCAATGCAATCAAGATAAAATAAATAGGTTTAAACTAAATTGAAGTAACGATTTCCTACATGTATAACTGTGCTGCCAAGTGTGTCTATTTGGTATATCTTCTTTTCAAGTGGCGTTTAATTCGTATTCAAATGCTCGATTTGGCCGTAACAATCGGTGTGAGGTCTTAAGTATACTGTGTAAGTTACAAAATAGTCGGGGAGGGCTTTAAATGATTGGTGTAAAGTCTAAATTATCGAGTTAGGGTCCGAATATTCGATATTAGTCTAAATAATCGGTGTAATGTTTTAGTAACATTGTTAAGGTCTAAATACTGAGCTGCACAAACTTACATTGACTTGGGTTTTAAGATGAACACAAACACTTTGTTTTAAGATTCAAATGCACATTTCACCAAGGCGGTTGCAATGATGATTTAATGGAACAATACTTAATTTAATAACTGATCAATATCCTGACAGGAATAATGCCCAGTACTCGACTAGCTGTCAATTGTAACTTGTTGAAACTATAGATAAACAACAATATAATGAATCCTGATCTTCCTACAGTTTGTCTTAATAGTTTCAGCCATTCAAACAAGATCCTATTTCGCGAAGTCACCTAAATAAATTGACTGCATACATAGCAACAGGTAATGGGCAATTTTGAAAGATCAAAACTACATTTTACCCAAGCAGTTAATGAATAGACTTTTGGATAAAATCCATTAATATTTTATATCGGCCGTTTGATTTGCTTGTGACAGTATATCTGGCAGTTATACATGAATGCAGGCGAAATTGAATCTTAAAACAAATTTAAATGTTTTAGTAATCTATAACTTACACTTATTTATAGGCTATACTTTCATTTTAGGAAGAATAACTAATGGTGGATTTATTTTTATAGCTATGCGATAACAACCGCTTGTAGTCAGAAGTGTATTCTAACATTCAAACCATATTTAAACCGTAAATAAGCTATTCAAATATAAACTAAAATAATAGTATGAACATATCATATTACAGTATACAACTGACTGGTAAAATATCAGATGTTCAACGCAAGGTTGTTATTTTTCCTTCGAGGTTTATTGCAAATTAAGTTGTCTACAAATGACGTATTAGAGCTAAAACCTTTTACTAAACTTAAAAGCAATTAACGTATTTTGGTTGTTTTGCGACTGTTGACAATGCGTGATTATGTGCTTAGTCGTGTATAGTTTATTGAATCAGATTGTTTGGCGATTAGCTGCTTGCCAGGACATCGTATTTATGTGAAATGTATAATGAGAATTCATTTGCGAAACAAGCTTAAGAAGTAGAATTCCGTAAGACTGTCTGTAAATATATAAATTCTAACCAAAACTTTTCGGCAGCAGTAGGTCTGATTGCTTCGAATGAATGTTTTGCGATAGGAACATACCTGTGTTAATTGATACAGTATGTTTTAGTTCTACGGGACATTGATTATGTGTATTATTGTATTGTGTGTTTCTGGCATGTATTGCGTATTGTGACAGAACACCATCCTTATCTGCAGTACCTTTTGTACAGTTTCATTAAAGCAATGTCATTAATAAATAAGTTGTAAGCGATAGATTTTTTGCACTGTTGTGGTGGAATCTACTTTTTATTTTGGAGTGAAATTTCGGCTTTGATATTTGTTATGCTTCAAATACTAACTAAAAGACTACTGTTGCGATATAAATACGCTGTTAATGTTACACAATATAAAAGCTCAATTTTGATTAGGTGACGCGAAACATACATTGAACGTATCCGTGTAAAACACTTGAAATTCGAATTTCGTGTTTTCACACAAATTAATAATACTTGACCTATGAACATTTCCGTCTTATAAGCAATTTATTTTTACCCAATAAAATAAAATAATTGGTCACTATTTAATATTTTTTTGTATACGGCGCTTCATTATTGAGCGCTGCATTGAAATGCGGTTGTCTATATGGAGATAGATTGTTATTTTGTCTGAAGTAGGAATAGTTATTATATCGCTTGTTAACAATTTTAGAATAAATACATATACTGTGATTTGCATACCGTTATGATTTCTATTGTATTAATCCGTTTACTTACCAAATACTCCTAAAAACTGTTTTCTCTCTGTTGGGTAGGCTCGAGTCGCATCAGTAAGATGTTATTCGGAGACAGGTCAAACCGGTCATAAGATAAACCGACCTCACTGCAAAGCTTTCTCCTCGAAATGTAACCGACTATGCAACCACAATTCATTTTACTCCCTTTATTTAAATATTTTATTGTATTTATTTGCACAGAGTTGAAAGAAATGGAAAGCTTTCGAAAAAGTAAGTGTGATATTTGACTTCATCGGTGTCCGCTAGCTTTTGGCTATAATTTGAGTTTACCTGTGTAGATTTAGTTAAATGTAGTAAAATGATTCGAATCGTTTGATCGGTTTAATTGCTTGTTTTTGTGTCATTCATGTGACATTATATCGCGGAAAATGACACGATAAAAATATCGGCCATTACTCATATACATGTATACAGTTTTGTTAAATTGTTAATAAAACTTTTTTTCCACTTCGGTTGTTTATTTCCAGATTTCCAAAACTGTCTACCTTATAAAGGGCTTGAATTCTAATTGCGTTTATTTAAATTGGTGCTAAAGTCATTTTTCATGGCCTGATTTTCGAAATAATATTTTATGTGCACTTCCAAAACTCTTCCAACCCGTAAAGGGTTTTCAAATTACTTTGCTCATATATCATATGGGTGAATGCATATAACTGGGGTTTGCTGCTATTTGATTTTAACAACGAAACCTTTACCACGCAATAATAGCATACATGCAGTATTGCATCAGTGGTTCCTTTATTCAACTGACTGTATTTAACCCAAAACAGTGAATTATAGGATCGACTATTTGTTACGTCAAGAGGCAATAGTCACGCCTGATAGTTATTATTTTGCTTTTGCCGTAATATAATATGTTAAATGGCGCACATTTAAGGCTGTTTCGTTATTAAGTTAAATGATTGCATTGACTATGCGAAATCTTATCCTCAACGAGTTATTAAATACCGGCGTTTGTATTATTCGCAAGTGTAGTTTAGTTCATTAAAAGACGTGCAAAAAGGATAAAAGCTAGATACGGTTTTGTTAACTAATTTGAGTTATACATTACATATGAGATATTAATGATATGGCTTAATTAAATGCGCAGGTATATACATTTTAAATGTGAAGTTCGTATGATGACGTCAAAACACTTACTCTGCTTAACACAAAGTGTCGTTCTGAACGCGAACCAGTTGTTTATTGACCGATATTCATTTGTTTTATCAAATTATTCCTAATAAAATAATTATTATTACTTAATACTACTTCCATGAAGAACTTCATAGCTTAATATTTAGGGTATGTGGTCCCTGTTAAACTCCATATATGCGTAGAAACACTTTCATCTTTATGTCCTTTTTATTTAAAAGCAGTATCTTCTTAACGAAAATCATTTCCTAGCGGAAAGTATCGTCCCTGATTAGCCTGTGCGGACTGCAACAGGATAATATTTGACGATCTTTTACGCATATGTATTACGACCGGATTTCCCAGAGACCGGTTCATGCGTAATACACACACGCAATATGTTATACGATTCTAAATGGCAGAAGCCTGGCGGTGTATGATACTTGCTTGATATTATTCATCATAAACATCACTATTCTCTTCTTAAAAGAGCTACAGTCCGTATGACAGAGCTGCCAACAATAACCTAGTTGTTTGCTAAAAATGTTGTTGAAACTTTTATCTAACATTTAAATTATGAATGCTTTTTGTTTATTGGTTGACTAAGAAAACTTTTTAATACGATTTGTTGGGTGAAATGTCCAAAGTAAATTGACCATATAAATAACGACAGCTGATGGGAAATGTGGACATGAGATATAATACAGATGAGTTTATTCGAGCAGGTTGTGCATTGACTGGTAAAGGCAAGTCAGTGTCCATTAAATTTTGATTGTTTATTTTATCTAAGATATCTCAAGGAATTACTTGATCGACACGGATGCATGCGACCTTCATGCCCCAAATCAAACGATGTGCTTTAATAAATCACAATTGAAATGCCTATATTCAATTAATGTATTTCTTTAAGCGAGAGCCTAGGTTTTTAATTGTTTCCGAAAAACCTTTGTTTACTTTCCTATTAATAAATAACATACATAATGGCATACATATCATATTCATATGGCAAATTGAGTTATTCAACTACAGGCCAGTTCCATACACACACAAGTAAGCATTCTCTTTAACTTGGTCGGCTCTTGTTCACTCAGATGCTCTTTCCGTACTTAGTGAAGTCTTTGATGGTCAATACATTCAAATAATAACAACAACAACAACACATTTTTGTGTAGATTTCCATGTAAGAACTCTTGTCATCTAAGTACTCATAAGTTTACAATCGAATTCGTTGTTTACAAATTAATATGTGGTTGAAATTTGTTTTCATCCGGATGTAATTAGATGAGATTGAAACAATTGTAAACTTTTCCGTTTATAATATAATAATAGTTAATATATAATAGTCTTACTTAAAACAAGTAGATGCAGTAAAACAAAAAATTCTTTCAATGTTTATATCCATCAAAATCAAAATTAAACATGTTCTTCTTACATTAAGGTCAATATTTGCCGTGCGAGTCTTAAATAAGCAAACATATTGAAATTCGTTATATGTCATGTTGAAATACTATTGAACACATGTATACTGATTGTTAACAAAATCAAATATAAAATGAATTTTAATAGTACGTTCTTTGTCCCAGTCTTCATTTATTTTATAATGGACGGTTCAAAGAATAACGGCATAATGAGATATCTGCTGCTATCTTTGTTGTGTTTTGATAAACAAAACACGTTTTAAAGAATTATAAAATAGTGTCGATGATACGTCGACATACTTTAATCAAAATAGATATTGGGATGGAATTTCCAAATAAATCCAACTATAAAACGCCAAAGATGTACCATTGAGTGAGCAAATTGTAAATTAACCATTATATGTCTAAGTCCCATCGCTTTATTAATAAGTATAATTGCTACCGCTTTGTGTAAATATCTGTATGTCTGCAATACGTAAAACAAATTATAACATTTGAACGGGTTGCTGGAGAAACGTGCACTTAATCGAGTTTTCTTTTTAGATAACTTGCATGATACAATTATTCAACATCCCATGATTTAAATTGTTAAATGATTTCTTAAGCGTAAATAATTTTACATTAGACATTGCAGATTCATACGGTGGCATAGAGATGACATTCACTCCTCTTTTTTTTTTAATTGCACTCCTCTTTTTTCTATCTCGTGGCCACGACTTAGTATTCAAGTTTGGGTTCTTGATTTTTTTTTATATTCACATGCTTCATTAATATCTACCTATGCACAAATATATGTCACATTTTAAGGCACCCTCAATAACATGTGTTACCTAATATGGAATAAATATTTGTATGAATTCTTGGAATATTGCGAATATTAGGACATGACTAATTAAATGAATTAATATTACTTTTCGTAACGCTCAACATAAATCCTATTTGACGCGTGTGCATAACTTTCGTATTATCATGTTTCATAGTTATGTTACGATATATTTAGAGCTAACCGTACAGTATGTCACGTTTTATCTGCTTACGAAACGAGTATTCATTTCAAACTTTATACAACATTATTGGAGCTTGCATTTTGGTTTATATAGCACAACAATAACAAAGAGGTTAACATCTAAAAAGCAGTACAATCTGACAAAATGAAAAACATTATATTGTACTTCCCAAAATCAAGTCACATTATCAAAATAAGTACACACAATAACTTATTGGAAACGTATTGAGTCGACTATTTAACTATTGTCATATATTTTAAATAACACAAGGTGCAGGGTTTTGGTGATGTGCTTTTGTTATTTCTTTGAATTTAAGCAACAAATCAAAGGCAAGTCTGCCCAAAGTGTACGAAGACGCATTTCTTGCTATAGAGAATTACTCTATACAAATATTCGTAAGTATATTATATTCTCATAACTCTGTGTCGTCTCACAGATTACAGATAACTTCATTACTTGAAGAAAATCATAAAACATGTTTTTTAAGCGTGATGATATTGTTTCTTTCTGTTCGTAATACTTTTATAAACATGTAAAACATAGGCCGTTTGGTCTTATTTCGTTTGTTATTTGATTTATTTAACAATATGTGAATACGCTATCTATATACAATTGTAATGTTTATTATGTTTTATATTCCATTACATTTTATGACAAACATAAATTATTTATCATCTAACCATTTAGAATAAAAACAAACACATTTGTTTAGGTGTCATGACAAGCAGGGTATTTTATTTATTCATTACCATATATTAAGAGAAGTGCACATAACTTCACGTACACCCCAAACAATAATCGGTGGTAACGAACGATTCAGGTGTAACCGCGAGCGGTATACGCAATCCTACTGCTCATTTTTAATTTTTCTTTTTATGGCAGGGGGACGTATGAGGACCCATGGCTCAAGACCGGTGTCTAGGTGCCTTCATCACCTCCTGAAACCTCTAATTTTAGAGAAATCTACAAATTATCAGCTGTTACTAAATCGTAAACGTTAAGTATTATTTTTAGAAAACCATGTAAATCCCATGGTAAAATGTCCGGAACCAATGCCCCTTTCTATCTAAAGTCAGTCATCCGTCTGCTCTCATAAAACTCACTGAAACACATAAAACATAATATTAACATCAACACACAAACAGAGCATAAATAAATAAAACGATTTAAATCAAGTCTTCGCTCTACCCTGCTTGCCTGTCGAATGACTAAACCTACAAATCTGTGCACGATGAAATCTTGATTTCCGCACCATTGGACATATATCACCTTCAAAAACCTGTATAACCAGTTTATTCATTCACACGACGATACTAATACATTTATAACTTCCTTGTTATTAAAAGGCACCATGTAAATGTGAAATTCAATCCTTATAAACTTAAAAAACAGCGTGCAATAAATAGTTTATAGCCAATAGTTTATTCAAAGTTTTTTAGCTCCACTGGCTAGAGGCCAGCGGGGCTTATGTCATGGTCCTGTGTCCGTCGTTCGTGCGTCCGTGCATTAACTTTTTCTTTAAACATCTCCTAAAGTACTGGTCCAATTCTGATGAAATTTTTTAGGAATGTTCCTTGGGTGAACCTCTTTCAAATTTGTTCAAATTATGCCCCTGGGATCAAATTTGACCCCGCTCCGGAGGTCACAAAATTGAAAATTTGCTTATATAAGGCCTATTTTGTGAAAACTTTCAAAATCTTCTCGTCCATAACCATTAGGCCTAGGGTTATCAAATGGGTATGTAGAGACATCTTATAGTCCTCTACCAAATTTCTTCAAATTATGCCCCTGGGGTCAAATTTGACCCTGCCCCGGGGGTCACAAAATTGAACAAATGCTTATATAAAGCCTATTTTGTACAAACTTTAAAAATCTTCTTGTCCATAACCGTAGGGCCTAGGGCTACCAAATTCGGTATGTAGTGACATCTTATAGTTCTCTACTTAGTTTGTTCAAATAATGCCCCTGGGGTCAAATTTGACCCTGCCCCGGGGGTCACAAAAATAAACATATGCTTAATATATCCGCGGCCCGCGAAATCACTCCGCATTTTACACTGGTAGATTCTGCCTAAGCATTTTTAAAACGAGCGATATAACTGGCTGTCGTTTCCCAATCTTCCAATTAAAATCGGTTTCATAAAATGTGTTTGGTATTTCGTTTGCAAATGGCGCCGTTGTGAAGCGAAAATTAAGATTATTGAAATTACAAATTTTAATGGAATTAACGACTGACATCATATAGTTTGATAGGAATAATGAAGTGTGTTTGTCAACGAAAAAGACTACGTTTTAGATACAAGAAACACATATTTTCTTTAGAAATGTGCACAGTGAATATGTGTCACGGAAACCAGTGTTTCTGTTTGCAAATTGGGAGTTCAGTCTACTCGCGAAGTAAAACAATTTACAAGAGGATCTTTCGAACATGGAAATAGACAAACATGATTTGATTTATATGATAGTGGATCTGTGTATAATCAGATTCATATGCATATTCTGCGTTATTATGTTTGTCACGCTGTTCAGTTAATTGAAATAGCATTGAACTAAAGATGTGAAATGCAAGATATTGAAAGGTAAACAAATTATTATATATATTAATTTAACTCAGTTTAATACATCGTTAACACAAGAAGAACACTCAAGTGTGTTTGTTTATATTTAGTCCATTAACCTTGTTTGTATATAACAATTGATAAAACAATTTGTATTGTTTTGTTTGTTTTCACCAAATGGTTAGTATTATTCTTTTATGTTAACATTCTCAAAATTCTTGTTTTATTATAGGCCCTATTTATCAAAAAAAAATTTGAATGACATCATTTTATGATTTATAAACAGATTGCAAACAATATTTGTTCAAGATAAACTTAACAACAAATTGTTACATTGATATTAAGTGATTTTAATATTCAGTAGCAAAAAAGTAGAATCCAACTTAAAAAAGATGTATCTATTAAAAGTATATTCTACCAATGCCGTGAACAATCCCCTTGTTTATAACATGACTGCCGCTAAGTCTATTACTAGCAACCTATCAGAGAATAGGTAAGATACCTTATTTCAATATATGGCAATCCTAGTATTTTTCAAAAACAAACATGACAGGTGTCAGATGGAAAAAATAAAAGGAAAGTTAGGTCAAGCTAATTGTTTGTCATGATATCTCTTTAAACCTCACGCCATATGCAAGTAGTGTTGCCATGATCGCAACATCTTGATGAATTATAATTCATATTTTTGTCTCATAAACATTTACTTTGTTTAACAAACAACCTCTACAAAGTTATCATTCCTACTGCCTTTCGGCACCTCATGAAACTGAATAACTCGTAACTGTATGTTTCCTCAGGCAAATATCTTCTTTGTACAATAAACAATTTCTTCACCACGTTAACAATCCTGCTACACTCACTAATGCCTCAAGAATGAAGTAAAGTTCAGGTGATCTACGTCAATAGGTATTTTGCATATGTCATGAACTATATAAGTAACAGAAACTTTTAAACCTACAAACACTTTTTGGAATTTTGGAAAAAGATTCATGATTGAATGAAGGAACTTTCATTAATCTTGTAGAACATGCGTAGATTTGATCTTCAGCATCTAAAATATGTGAAATAGAAAGAACGACAATATCTTTTGGAGAGATAAATGTACCTACGTTATAAGCAAAGGACCTGTGCGACAATTCCCGGACTTTATAGTATGTTTAATTAACACCGTAGTAAAGTTTTCCATATATAAAAAAATGCTCACCCTTCCAACTTTAAGCGCCCAGTGGGACGAGGGATAGAAAGCAAAAGTCACATGCTTGAGTACATTTCAACCCATGCGCATTGCACGCTCTTTTCGCATAAAAACAGTGGAGCGATACAGGGCCACCATGGTCCTCTTGTTTTTCAATGGCTTATTGTCCTTTAGCTCGCCTCTCTTGCGGACAATAACGTATTGATTTCATATTTTAATTGCGAATGGGTATTTCTGATTTGCGATCAATACGACATTATAATATTTAAAGCGCATATGAATATAGACGTAAACATCAACTGTAAATTGCAGTAATGGTGGTATAATTTGTAACCTTTTGATGGTGATGTTAAAAGTGGTACTATAATGAATGGTAGCGTGAAAACGGGGAACTAAATCTAGATTTCAGATGTTTTAAAGTGTAGATATGTTTTTGTTTTTTTTCTTCAAAATACCTGGTTTAAATAAGCGACGACTGCAATTGTGGTTACGCGTTATATATAGCGCGATATCATATTGCAAATGTGAACTGTTAAAAAAAGAAATTATGTTAATTTAAAATGGACTATTCGAAGATAAGTATTGCGATTATTTACTACACAAGAGGAAATATTGCAAGTTAATTGGATAATTGATGTTTATGGACACTTATTTTTATTTCGGAATTACTGAATAACACATTAATAAGGCCAATTGAAAACGTAAAAATATTATAAACATTCGTATCCTACCACATTAAGTAATCGTACCATTATGAACGTCTTAGTTAAGTTTTGGAATAAATGAAAAAGATGTGGGAACGATAATTCAATGAAATATATTTTATAAATTTGCATTACTCAATGAGTCGCGTTATGAGAAAACTGGGCATAATGCATGTACGTAAAGTGTCGTCCCACTTTCCGCCTAAATTTGATTTTTGCTATGAAGAGACTTCATTTAAACGAAAAATGTCATAAAAGCGGAGGGTGTCGTCCCTGATTAACCTGTGCGGACTGCACAGGCTAATCTGGGACGACACTTTACGCACATGCATTATGTCAAGTTTTCTCAGAACACGACTCAAATTGAAGGTAGTTTACTTAATTTCATGTTTACGTTCATTTAGAAGCGAGTGTATACGATTTTATGGCTACACTATTTACTCGATCTCATATAAACACATGATTGTGACTATAGGATAATACATACAATAAAATCATGAAATGATAAGCTAAATCAAATAGTGAATACTTCAATAAAATTCACTAAATTGTTGCCGAACCAACTTCGTGTCTATGTGTCGTAGGAGGAAAGCTGCACAGACTAGTTGAAAATTACCAACAGTGTACATGGATAAGATTTCGACTGGAACACACACATTATTTGTTCTGATGGTCAACTCGAATTTAGTTGATGTATTTGTACCAATTCTGCATTTTTGATTGTCGTTATTTTATTCATTAATGTGCTATCTATTTTAGAAATACTATATCAAATACGCAATGTAGTTGGTTTCTAATACGTATTCACTTAAAACCGTTTAATGCTTACCGGTACTCACTATTTATTCTCATGAAACTACATGTATTGGTGATCTATGATAATATAATCAATAATATAACTAAGTTCGAGCGAACAGATACCTACATTTAGTTGGTATTTGCAAATACATCTATAGTGAGTCAAAGTGACGCAGAAACTACGTTCATATGCATATATGTGTGCCTACATCAATGACGAGATGTAATTGATGCTGGTTTTAGTTTCATTTCCACTTGCCTCAAAAAGGCACTATTATGTGCTCTGGTTTGCATCAGAACATTAAACCATACAAAGTGCTTTAACCAAAATATTTTCTGTTTTATGTGTTATTCATTATTTTAATGTGTATGCAAATTATTGTTAAATGTTTGGTAAAAAATCTGGAAAAAGTGCAAAAAAATTGGAAAAACGTTTTATTTATGTGTTTGTAGTCTTTTTGAGTTTCGTGTCTAGTATGTTTTTTTTTCTAAGAAATACGCACATTTAGGAAATTAGTTTTATTAGTTTCAATGTTTCATTTAGTTAATATTTAGTTCGTTTTTACAGGTGCGCGGTTAGTGATTGACTCAAACATGGATCTCACTTTTGTGTTGTGCACGGTGGCAGCGCTTTCTGTGTATGCGAATTCCCAATACATGAATGGAACTGAAGGTAATCGAGTGCTTTTGTTTTCATGAGCTTCTTTCTTTTACATAACGCACATTGAATCGTTAAGATGATCTTTTCATCTGCTTGATTAACAAGATAAACGTGTATGTGCTGATTACAAGTACACTGAATATATCGTCTTCCGCTTATATAACCACAATACTACTGTTGTATTTTCAATAATTAAAATCGTTTACAGCTAGAACGCTCGTGTAAAAAGACGATATTCATTCATGAAAGTAAATGTTTACTTTTATAAGACGATAAGACGATACATTTCATTTAAGCAGATACTAACACTCATTATGACGGAAAAAAGTCGTGCCATATTGATGTTATTGCTTATACGCTTTGGCATGAAGCCATGTTTTCCTTTCAGAGAAGGGCCTCATCTTTACTGCGAGAAACACCAGGGGAACCAGAGCAGCACTCTGGCACTTACCCACGATGCCCCCGTACGATGAAGTGCCGGAAACGGTGACTATAGTACCGTTTAATGATCGTTTCCTACAGTTCTACAGCCTCGATGTCGACTTTAGGAAGAAGATCGTTTACATCTACGATAGGCATTACAGGTTATAATGAAATCCTACGTATTCATCTAAGCTCTTAGAAGAACATGATATATTGTCTCTTCATTTCAAGAATCGAAAAATAAGATTTTATAGTACACTGCATGTTTTCAAATATTCCAAAAATTGACGTAATGGCGCTTGCTCTAAGAATACGTAATAGCTTTATGGTGACGTTTTTAAATATGCTAAGTGTTACAGGCCGTTATTGTTTTATCCTTATCATACCAATGAATGCAATTTCAATTCAAATGATGTCATTGGAAACCATCGTCTTATTTAAATTTTACTTTAGTAAGCAGTATTTTGTATTTTGTAATGCCATAAAAATAATCGTGCTTTTTATGCTGACCTAAAATACGAAATTGTTGACTGTCTGAACACACCACATGTATTATTATCCGACAACAAACTAAGAGATCCATCGATCATTTGATCAATTTTGAGGGTCGCAATGTAATTTTTATTTAAGTGACAGTTTATTATACAATTTGCATTTCATTAATATGGTATTATATAAACTGCCATATACGGTCAAAAGAAGCAAGAATGAGGTGTATTCTCATGTCAGCGCACAAAGTTTGAATGTGTTTTAAATGTGTTTATTTCAAGATCGTTTGCATTGATACAATGACTTGTTAGTACACTGTTTTAACTGTGTAGGTCGCTTCTAGCCGTTGAAAATTACACAGCAAGTATGGATAACATAGCAAGGGAAAAACCCTTCCACCTTGGTGTTTCAACCGGTACTGTTCAGGTATTAAATAACATTGTTTTGCGTACCAAAAGGTTCCTAAGTCATGCAATTTTACGTAGGAAGACATAATTATATTCTTTAAAAAGATGAATATATTTATAACAAAGATTTATAATTTTGTAAAAAAATTTTGTATAATATTTTTAATTTTGATTGTTTCAATTAAATATATAGTTTTTGTCCGATGTTAGGAGTTACACTTTAAAGTATTATTTACATGCACGAATTCTGTTTTAAACTAATTTACTCAATATGATTGTTATGTTCAGTAAGATGCATACACTTCTTTAGAATTAATTGTAATCCGGACGTAAGTGCTATCAATAATGGAATTGTTATCATACAACCTTAGAACGGACAGACAAAGTGTGTAATAATAACCAGAAACATTTACATGGAAACGTGTTTTTATTTTGCAATTGAGCTGTTTGATGAGCTTGAAAAGTCGAGTATGTCATCTGATTTCACAAAGAAACACAAAATTAATCTAAAACTCTTTGGATATGTGCTTTATGAAAACAAATATAAAGTGTCAAAACATAAAAGATTTGAAGAATGCATTTTAACCAGCTATATGCATTTATACGTTTCATATACACCCACAAAATTCACGTGGAACTTACTTCCTCATGTGTATTCCACCTTTGTTTAGAGTGCATGTCACAGAATATATATTTTTATCATTGAAAATTGTTCTCAAATCTTTTTATGATTTCCTCTTTTTTATATATATATAAAATCTTAATTTCGCCTTTCAAAATCCACAGATCGCCGTTGATTGGTTGTCGCACACAATCTATTGGACCGACTCCACCTATCGTTGGATTGCTGCCGCCCCTGGGGCAATTGAAAAGATGGACAATGACATCTACAAAATCATTGCCGATACGAACCTCTACCATCCTGATGGCATGACGTTGGATCCTCTTGATGGGTACGAAACGGCTGGTAATTGACGAAATGAATAGTAATCTGGTGGGAGTCGTAATCCATAAAGATGCGTAGAGGCTGTTCAAAGTTCGTACATCTACGTACATTTAATCAATCGTATCTATTTGATTGAAGAATTTACGGTAAGGGCGAATTTTTCAAAGTACATATTCGTTAAGATTGCTACAACAAATGTGTGGGCCTAAAATACGAATAAGAAGAGGAAGTAAATATGTTGAGTGAGATCTCGTAATTGTCTAAGTGGGAACATTTCTATTTAGTAAATGCTTTATGCAATACTGATGCTATTTCCGCATTGTTTTTGTCATGTACGAGTGAAGCATGTTATTTATATAATGCGTCTTGTAAAATGTATATTAAGTTATATGCATCACAGTTTCCTCTTCTGGACGGACAGTGGTCTTTATCCAAAGATTGAACGATCAGATATGGCCGGCAGAGACAGAAAGACCCTTATCACAAAAGGTCTCATTTCACCAATATCATTGGAAACGGACATTGCGAACAAACGAATTTATTGGATAGATACAGCTACAGAAAACATCGAATCTTCGAAATACGACGGTACCGACAGGTTGACATTAAAACGGATAACATTGTCAACGTTGTTTGATTCTCGCAATTTTCAGGGTAAGTGAATTGTTGTGTAGGTATTCTGTTTGTTTGTGATCCGTGAAGTTAATCGCAATAACTTGTTTATTATGTGATAACCTTAAATAAGCTCGCACAAAATTAAACAACGAAACTTTGGATATTAAACAAGTTAAAATGTGTGAAACGATTAGTAAACAATGACTATTCCGAACATTGAAACATCATTCGCAACATTCGTTACATTAAGTTCATCGTAATTGTTTAAATCGTTCATGTTTCTTCATAACTAAAACAGACTCCGTTTAAACGCAAGAAAAACTGCATAATATGGTACAAAATAATGTGTCGCACGTACGTATGAAACTACAACATTTATATCTACTATGAGTATTTTCGTCAATGTAAAAATGATTAATAGGACATTGCATTATCAATCATGACATATCTAGCCGAGGTTATATTCACTTTTCAGGATATGTACTCGCCCGTCACGGATATAAACAGCAACCGCATAATGTTTTTTAACACGACCAATGGCGAAAAAGCCGCAGCGAGCATTTATTATCAAGATATATAACGTACAATATAGCGACTTATTTCCTAGAAAGCCAACCATTGAGAGCAGATGGCAAAGGTATTTACATTTCACTTAAATTTTACACCACGTTTTGGGTATTTATGTGAATTGAGTCCGTATTGAACTGTAAGCTTCATTATTCAAGCAGTTGTATATCTACGGCATCATTTTTTTTCATTTGGTTGTATCGGGGCCTATCGTTAAGGCATATTCTGTCCTCCTGACTGTCTTTCTTTCCGTCCGTCCCTGATTTTAATTAAACAAATACTACTTTGGTTTAGGAAGATATTTACTAGATTACTTCTTTTTTCCTTATATAAAGTTTCTTAACAAAATTTACAGTGCAAGAAACGATAGCTGATTGTTCAACATTCACAAGAGTATTTTTTTTTATATTACATAATCATATCTTTGCGGACCATAAACCCCCCCCCCCTCCTAATATTAAAACGATTATTAAGGTCTTAAATGCCTCCCGAAAAACAACTTATTTTTAAATATTTTTTATATTAAGATCCGTGCCTCGCTTTGAACTGCACACATATGTGCATTACAACAGCAACAGGAGGAGAGTGCGCATGCGCGGAAGGCTTCGTTTTCAATCAATCGACCAACTCGTGTGACGGTAAGTTTCCAATTGAAAGTTATAACAATGGGTAATTTTCATACATAATGAACATTGTTTAAGCTAATAAAATATACATTACATGTATAAGATAGGAATACAATTGTGTTGGATTATTGATTTGTTACTACTTGTAGCTGTCGGTAAGTTAATGTTTACAGTAAACTGGATAAAGGACTTAAAATCTTATAATAATAATATTTCGGTGAACAATTCAAATTATCATCGTGTGTTTTTTCAATACATACGTTAACGGAACAAGCGGTACACAAATTTGTCCCTACGAAATCCTCTTAAAATCTTAAGTTTGATGCAATGCTATTGTTTGTTACATGTGTATGTAATTTAAATAGCATGGTTTATTTATATAATTAAGTAGTAAATCCATAGATTTGCGATTGGTAATTTACAGAGAATAGCAAAGTGTATCACAGAGCCATGATTCTTGCCGACGACACTTCCATATGCCTGACCGACATTCGAGTGGCTGCGGACACAAGCTATGTCTGTGTCACCATATTTGATTTCGATACCAGCTGGGTATGAAGTTTTCAAGATTTTTACAAAATTGTTTCTTATGTAAATCGTAATGACGGTGTTTGTTAAAGTGTCATTCTACTAAAACCCGCAACCTGTTTTTCTAAGACAAACAATTAAAATAACTATGTTATTCTGCAACAAACATTCGCAAAATTAAATGGTGTAAATGTAGATAACTTTAATAAAATCAACGAAAATGATCCATACGCATGTTTCACGCTTTACAATCACATAATTT